>NW_024871713.1:0-31013 GCF_019054845.1 Dipodomys spectabilis | reverse complement strand
GATCTGATAACTGGAATATCTAGGAATTATGCATCACTTATAAGTAATTGATAACTTTTTCTGGAAGAAACTTTTAGCAAATGACAGAAGACCTAAATCTATGCATGTACATTTTACGAAAGCCATGTTACTTGCTCAATCCAATTGCTTTCCTCTTCTTTGCTAGAAAAAAACTATTCACAAGATAAGAGCCAATAGCAGTGAAAAGAAACAAAATACACTATCATCTTGATTTATTTGTGAAAATAACAAATGAAATAAAACAATTCCACTTAAGGAACTCCATTATCAGTATCTATGAAGATGTTCCTGAATGCCAAGATCCATTGAATTTTTGGAATTTTAATTTCTACTAACATATGAAACTCGAACAAGAAAACAAATATAGTCTTAGAGCATAACAGCCTTGGAATAATTTTCTTAATTGTTTTGAAATTACAAAAGAATTGATACCATTAAAATGATCCTTTCCTATGGAAATATTTAAAAATGTTTATCTCTTATTATAATTCAAATAACAAACAAGAGAAATTTTATATAATCATTGCAAATATCATTTTATTACTATCATAAAATAGAATAAATGACAAGACCCAATATATTATCATTATTATTAATTCCTAAAAATTAGCTAAATATCTTAAGCAATCTAAATAGTCATGTTTTTAACATAGAGGTAAATATTCTATACTTTTTTTTAATAGAAGATTTTTTTATTGTGAAAATACTGTACAGAATGGTTACAATTAAATAGGGATACAGGTGGACCCTTTGCAACAACGAGATGTACAAGTTGTTATGTCGAAAATGAACTTTATTCTATAATTGTTACTTAACATTTTCCAGGGGCATATATTCATGTTTCTTTTTTTTATTGTGAAAATACCGTACAGAGGGGTTAAAATTACACGGGCAAGGTAATGAGTACATTTCTTATCAAGCACTGTTGACTCCTCCTTTGTTTCCCCTTCCCATCCCTTTCCATACAACCCCCCGTCCCCCACCCAGTCCTCCCCCCGATGTATGCTAAAGAAGCATTCTAAGAAATGTTCACAGCAGTTAAAATATGTTTTTATGAAATTAATGTGATGTATGTTGTTGTTCTTGTTCTTGTTCTTTTTGTTCTCGTTGTTGTTTGCAAGGCTTGGGCATTGTCCCTAAGCCTTTTTATGCTCAAAGGCATCACTCTACAACTTGAAGCACAGAGCTAATTCCTGTTTTTAGTGGTCAATTGGAGATAAGAATCTAACAAGTACTTTTTTGACTGGGATAGTTTTGAACACAATTCTAAGATCTCATTACCCAGAATAGCTCAAATTATAGGCGTGAGTCAATGGCACTTGGTTTGATGTATTTTTTAAATTTTAATTATGTTTTTAAGATTTTTGTTTCACTATAATGTACATCGTTCTACACATAAATTTAGGTATATGTATATATTTCTGATGAAAAATAATCTCTAAAAATGTATGTCTTTCTACATACAATAAATATGTATATACGTGTATATATATATATATATATATATATACATATTTCTGAAGACTGACTCCCTCTAAAATTTTTATACTAATATTTTTTACCTTTTCCTTCAAAGATATACACTCTATTTTTCCGAATGTTTCCTAGAATAAAATAACTAATATTTCAATAGAATGTAGAGTTTATTACGTTCAGAGGAATTTCAGATATGCACATGATATTATAGTAAAATTTGCAGTATATTACTTGAAATAATTCTATTCAAACTCATAAATACTTGTGTGTGGTGGTGGGGAGAGAGGAAGTTAATTCATACTTGTTAGGAATTTGCAATACTTCAAAAATCTATTCCATAATTTGTTATAAGCACATAGTCAAGCTACCTGATATGCTTTAGTTTTTTTGTTTATTTGTTCAAAATTTTAATATGGATGCATGCACAATGGTAACATTAAAATTATTAATCAAAAACAAATAATCGCAAAATCATAGATACATATCAGACTTTCAATAGTTAGCACTTTTGATGTTAATAATAATTTTGATGGATATGATGATGACCACAGTGTAGCCTGATAATGTCATTGTTGGGATTGAAAAGGAAAAAAAACCATTACACATTTTTACAGCTAGATTTCCCACATTGAATACATAGTAATAAACAGCGTTGGATTACATACAATAAGAATAACAAGAGGAGAGTTTCAATATCAATAAATCTATTCACATAAACAGGCAGAGACCGTAAAAACCCTAATTCCTGCAGTCTCTCTAATGTATACTCACTTTTCTTGATGGTACTATTTCCTTATAAATAAAATCGTTTATTTCCACATTTTGATGGACTAAAGTGTAGTTTTCAACTTAGTGGGATTAGTTCAAATAAGATTCTCATATAGATACTATTCAGTAACCAATGTTTTCAAATGATATATTGAGTATGTTCTGCAATACAGCTGTAAAGACATGACCCAATTTACATAATATCACTTTCATATCTGTAGTTACCTAGAAAGGACATAGGCCTTAGAGCCAGGAGGTAAAACTTATTTTTATTTCTACATGAAACAATTTGTGACTTTATACCAACAAACTGAATTGGACTCTTCCCTTATTTGTAAGGTAAAGTGGAAAATGTAAGGACTCTTCACTTTTCTTTATTCTTGCTCTAGAAGTCAATAAATATATTCTTCATTATTTCTGTTAGATTACATTGATTTACACATGAGAAAGGTAAGGCCAACAATCAATGTAGTGAGTAAATAATGATACTAGAATATGTGTCTGAGCTCTTCACTCTGTGTGCTTACAAAGAGAGTAATTTGGTGATAGAGAGGACCAATAGGAAAAGACTATGGGGGAAAAGCGTACTTTCAAAATGGTTGTTTTAGGACTAGGTGACAGCGATGAGTAAATAAAACAGGCTGGTGTTAGGGGCATAAAAAGGAGTACAGAGAAATCATATCGTGTAAGTCGTTATGTCGAAAACGAACTTTACAACTTTAGTGGGGGGGGGGAGGTGTGGGGTTGGGGGAGGATGGGAAGGGATAGGAAGGGGAAACAAAGGAGGAGGCTAAAATGCTTCATAAGAAATGTGCTCATTATCTTGCCCATGTAATTGTAAGCTCTCTGTACAGTATTTTCACAATTAAAGAAAGTCATAAAAGCTCCAAAAAAAGAAATCATATTAGTGATAAAAACTGAGTAAATCTTGATCATTCATCTTATCTAATAGGAGGGAGTAGAAAGGTAAGAAGAAATATAAAAGGCTTCCACACGTTTGGCTGGTAACTGTGTTAGTGATGTTCTTAGTGATAAGAACCACAGGTGGAAATAATGGATTTAGGGGAAAAATATCTGATAGTTCTAAAGTTTATATTAAACAGATGCAAATATAGGTCTGTTTAGACATCATCAAAATATCCACGATCATGAATAGGAAAAAAGAATAATAAAATTGGGGGCATTATTGGAGGGAAGAGGAAAAGGAAAGTTCTGACAGAAGTGTGAGCAATGTGAGTACCAGTGTGGATAAGATTGGAAGAAAGGGATACATAAGGAAACAAAAAAGTAGTAAACAGATATTGACAGAATTAAAAGAAGGAAAGAATTTGCAGGAAGATCTTGGGGGAAATATGCTATTTGGATTTGAAAAGTAAAAAGAAATAGACAAGTTCAATAAGAAAAGTGTTTTGGTGAAAGTCATCTTGATAAAATTTTGAGATATGAATGTGAATCCATAAATTTCTGGATCCATGAATTCAACAGAACCTGTTGATTTTAAATGTTGGGAACAAATGCTTTTATCCTGACCTTAGAAGAATTATACAGATATAACTGTCATGAACTTTACTTAGAGGTATTCTGTGAACATTTTTTGAAGACTTTTTTAGCCAGGAGTTTATGGATTGAACTACAGCACAAACCAGCCTAATTTGTCCTACAGTTCCAACGAGTGGCCCATGTATCCACATCAGTTTGGAATTTTATTGAAATATCTTTACATATGTTTGGATATCTTATCAGCCTATTCATTAAAAATGTAGGAAAAGTAAACCAAGAATTAGGTTGAACATACAGCTTTACTGATGTGACTGAAGACTCCTGGAATTGATTCTTCTTTAGAATAGAAAATGCTTCAATAGGCGTTGACACATCATAACTGTCATATACTCTATTGACTCTAGTTCTTGTTAGGGATATCTCCATGCTGAAATAACCGTGTCAATCAACCTGCCAGAAATTCTTATATGTAGGAAGTTCTCTTATAAACTTCAAACTTTATTGAATGGAAGAGTTCAGACATTACCCTCACCAGTAAGATTAAATGCATAGAAAGATATGACATTTTGCTTTAATGCCTTTCTTTCATTTACTCATACCCATTTGCAAGTAGGGAAGGATTCTGATGTAACAATAATACAAGGGTGACTAGTACTAACACAACATCTAGGATCTAGTGTTAATTCGATACTTTCTAATTAGCTCCAGATATTGTGAATATTTATATTTCTCCTGGGTAAACTAATGAGCTCCAAGAAACTGTCCCTAAGGAGCCTTTCAATTCTAATATCACTGTTTGTCTCAAAATTCTTTAAATTCTGCATCCTCTAATATGGGCATAGTGTTATACTGTGGAACTTTTCTCCTGAGAGAGTGAGTACTACCCTATTGTTTAACATGGACAAAGTACCTTCATACATAGGCTGGGCATGTGCAACAAGAAGTGGTAGTTGAACAATGTTCTTAGCAGTTTGTACAGATGAAATGGAAATAGAGCAACTCTGAACTCAAAAGGAATGTACAAAAAAGACAACGGCACAACGTAGAATGTGCCAAGGAAATGCTGAAGTGTAATTTCAAATTATGAGCTCAGGTGTCAGGGTGTGTTCAAAGTACAGCTTCAGACAATGTAGTTGAATATCTTGGGCGGGGGGGATCTGCTTTAAACTATGCTGAGACAATTGTAAATGTAGAAGCTCCTGACTCTGACTCTAATCAGCCACTACATCATCAACTTAGGGACTATTTTCCAAGTGCAAATTGAGAAAAGAGGGCAAAACACAGTTAGTGTTCAGGGTGAAGTAATGGACATCACATAACTTTTCTTATAAGTCTTCATTTATTTTGGAGCATTAAAGTAGGAAAAAGCCAAGTAAATATTTTCAAGAATCTAAATTGAATGGGAGGTATGATATTGTTCTCTTTTTAACTTGGAAGTTAATGATTATGCCTTTTTATACTCTAACTTGGGAAAATGATCTGCTGTCGGTTATTTTCTTCTCTTCCCCTTCTTTTGCCCTTCCACTTACATACTTTTTATTTAAACACACATACTTGAACTTGCATTTCTAAATGCTTCAAAATTATCTGAACTACTTACTACTGCTGGCAGCCTTCTATATCTTTCTCAAGGGAATAATTGGTCACTACCATTTTTATCCTATATGATACTGGATATCTTTCTGCCTAATTCAGTGCAAGATATGCATTAGATTCTTCCAGATATCTCAACCCTTGTACCACCATGAAATCCTATCGTACATAGAAATCATGATTTTAGAATGTCTGGGGAGGTGGCATCTGTCATTTTTGAATGACCCTAAGTAATAGTTACATGCAATCATGTTTTAAACCAATATGTCACTCAGTAAATGAATAATTGACAAAATGTGGTATATATGCAGCGGAATTCTATGCTTCCAATTCCAAATGGAAAGACATGGAAAAATCCTACTAAGTAAAATAAACAAGACACAAAGGAAGATATTCCATAGTTTCTCTCAGTTGTAATAAGTAGGAAATATCTAGGATAGTCCTAGCAATTGAGCAGAATGGCTCAATGGATATGCATAAAATGATGCTGAGCAAAATGACCTCCTAGATATGGAAACAGAGGTTTTTCTTTGTGGTTGTTGTTTTTAATGTACTATGTGATTTCTTTTATTCTTTTGCGTTTTCCCCAATGGTTTGTTCCCTGCAGTATTTGATTTCAGTATCATGTGTCATTGTATATACATTTATCTTAATTTGGCAAGTGAAGAGGAACAACAAAATTTTGAGACAAAGAACAAAGGGCAAACCAAATCAATAGCAATACTCACAAGACAACATGTTGGAAATTTACATTACAGCTTGTGAGGGGTATATGGGTGAAGAAAAACTGTGAGAAAAGTGAGGGAGGGGGTAAAAAGTTCTACATGTTATGTATTCACTACCTTACAATTATTGCAACCCGTTCTATATATCACCTTGACTGTAAAATTAAATTAAAAATAAGCTACATAAAATATAATTTCACTGTATTTGTATAGTAAATATTATTCTTTTATCCCTTTCTCTATCAGAGGGTCATCAACTTGAATGTTATCAAAGTATACAATATTTTCACAATATATTTGCCATTATTTTGAAAAATCATAATTTTAGTATTGTCTTATAGTAAAACAGTAAACAGTTCAATTCTATGGAAACTTCTAACTTTTAAAACTGAATAATTGTTAAGAGAACAGAATATAAGTTTTCTTCAATATGCCTATGACTATTAAATACTAATTCTAAAATTCTGAACATGCCATACCAGAGACATGTAAAACAGTATCTGTTTGCTTTTTATTTAATTCTGCAATAGATACAGTTTCCAATGGGATGTTATGTATTTAAAAGTCAACAGAAAAAACAGCTACATTCTGTTAGAAGATAAACTTGTGACCTATGAACTATCTATAATAATTAATAACAGAAGAGTAAACATTTGTTCATCAGAGTAAGCTTTTCTTTCTTTCTTTCATTCATTCATTCTTTCTTACTTTCTTTCTTTCTTTTTTGTCGGTATGGGGCTTGAACTCTGGGCTTGAGCACTATCCTTTCACTCTTCAGCTCAAGGCAAGTGCTCTACCGCTTGAGCCACAGCACCATTTCTGTTTTTCTAGTTGTTAATTGGAGATAAGAGTCTCAAAGGCTTTGAGTCGGAGGTCTTTGATCCATTTCGAGTTGATTCTGGTGCAGGATGATATATAAGGATATAGCTTTAGTTTTCTACAAGTTAACCAATTTTGCCAGCACAATTTACAGAAGAAGCTGTCTCTCTTCCATTCTATTTTTTAGCTCCCTTATCAAAGATTAGATGGTTATAGGTCTATAGGTTCATTTCTGGGTTTTCAATTTTATTCCATTGATCCTGAGGTCTGTTCTTATGCCAGTACCAAGCTGTTTTGATTACTATGGCTTTATAGTAGAGTTTGAAATTTGGTATTGATATTCCTCCAGCAGTGTTCTTTCCGTTGAGGAGCGTTTTTGCTATTCGGGGTCTTTTATTGTTCCATATGAATTTTTGGATTGCCTCTTCTATTTCCTTGAAGAATGAGGTTGGAATTTTGATCAGTAGCGCATTAAATGTGTAGATATTCTTGGGAAGTATTGCCATTTTCACGATGTTAATCTTTCCAATCCAGGAGCATGGGAGTTGTTCCCATTTTCTAAGTTCTGTTTTGATTTCCTTTTTCAAGTTTTTAAAGTTTTCATCATATAGGTCCTTCACTTATTTGGTTAACTTAATTCTTAGGTATTTTATTTTTTGTGGGGCTATTACAAATGGAGTTGCTTTCCTAATTTCAGCCACACTTTTATAATTGTTGGCATACAGAAAAGCCATTGATTTTTGTGGGTTAATTTTATACCCTGCTACTTTGCCAAAGTTTTGAATCACCTTGTATAATTTGGGAGTAGAGTCTATGGGATTCTTTAAATACAAGATCATGTCAAATGCAAAGAGGGAGAGTTTTATTTCTTCTTTCCCTATTTGGATCACATTTATGTCTCTGTCTTGTCTTATTGCTGTAGCGAGGCATTCTAATACTAGGCTGAAGAGAAGTGGAGATAGCGGACATCCTTTTCTTGTTCCTGAGTTAAGAGGAAATGGATTTAGTTTTTCACCATTAAGTATAATGCTGGCTGTAGGTTTGTCATATACAGCCTTTATTGTATTGAGGAATGTTCCATGGATTCCTAATTTTTCCAAAACCTTCATCATAAAGGGGTGTTGGATCTTGTCGAATGCTTTTTCTGCATCTATTGAGATAACCATGTGTTTCTTATTCTTGCTCCTGTTGATGTGATGAATAATATTAATTGATTTGCGTATATTGAACCAGCTTTGCATCCCTGAAATGAATCCTGTTTGATCATGGTGTATGATTTTTTGGATGAATTGTTCAACTCGATTGGCCAAAATTTTGTTGAGAAGTTTTGCATCAATGTTCATCAAAGAAATGTGTCCATAGTTCTCTTTCTTTGATGAGTCCCTGCCTGCTTTTGGGATGAGGCTTATGATGGCTTCATAGAATGTGTTCGGTAGTGAACTTTGTCTTTCAATTTCATTGAATAGTTGGAGGAGTATTGGTGTGAGCTCTGCTTTGAAGGCTTTGTAGAATTCCACTGTAAAACCATCTGCGCCTGGACTTTTGTTAGCTGGGAGGTCTCTCATTGCTGTTTCTATTTCAATGCTTGATATGGGCCTGTTAAGATGGTTTAACTCTTTCGAGTAACAGTAGTTCTAAAGCTGCCGACGGGGTTGTGTACACTGTGACATGCCCTTTAACTGCTTGTTACCTTAAACTATTTTGATTTTGGAATAATGTGAGTCTGTTCCTTCAGTTATTTTGTGTGTGTATGTATTATTTGAAAGTTATTACAGAGTATAAAAATGTAGATTTGGGTCTAACCTGGGAAGAACAGAGAATTATTCCTTCAGTTTAAAGGGATTTGACTCATCTTTTCTGGAGAAAGTATGTGTTGCTGTTACTAAACAAACATGTGCTCAATAAATGTTTAATTTTTGCAAAAAAAAAAAAAGATGGTTTAACTTATCTTGGTTTATTTTGCCATGTCAATATTTGCTAGGAAAAGGTCCATTTCTGCCAAGTTCTCAAACTTATTAGCATAAAGTTTTGAGAAGTATTCCCTTAAAATACTCTAAATCTTGGTTGTTTCTGTGGTGATGTTTCCATTCTCATCTGTGAGTTTATTTATTTTGGTGTGTTCTCTTCCTTTTCTGATAAGATTTGCTAAGGGTCTGTCAATTTTGTTAATTTTTTCAGAGAACCAACTCTTTGTTTTGTTGATTCTTTCTGTAGTTGTTTTGGATTCTAATTCATTTAATTCTGATTTAATTTTAATTATTTCGTTTCCTCTACTTCATTGGGGTTTATCTTGTTGCTCTTTTTCAAGGAGGTTCAGATGTCTCATTAAATTGTTGGTTTCACATCTGTCCAATTTGTTGATGTAGGAACTCACAGCTATAAACTTGCCTCTGAGTACTGCCTTTAATATGTCCCAGAGGAGCTGGTAATTTGTGTGCTCATTTTTTTTTTTAATAGCATGAACATTTGAATTTCCTTTCTAATCTCTTCTATGACCCACTTGTGATTCAGCAGTGTGTTGCTCAGCCTCAATGTGTTATCGGACTATCTTAGGTGGCTTTTGGTGTTGAGTTCTAATTTTATTCCCTTCAGGTCTGAGAGAATGAAAGGTATACAAGGTATAACTTCAATGTTTCTGAATATGGACAAGTATGCTTTGTGGCCGAAAATGTGGTCTATTTCAGAAAATGTTCCATGTGCTCCTGAGAAAAATGAGTATTCTGATGTTTTTGGTGGAAATATTCGGTAGATGTCTGTTAAATCTAGTTGATCTATGCAGTTGTTTAGATATGCGGTTTCTCTGTTGAGTTTTTGCCGAGTTGATCTATCTAGTGGGGAGAGTGGTGTGTTAAAATCCCCAACAATTAATGTCTTTGGATCTATGTGGGATTTGAGGGAAAGTAGTGTTTCTTGGATAAATTTGGGTGCTCCGTTGTTTGGCAAATAGATATTTAGATTTGTAATATCCTCCTGATGGAGAGATCCCTTAGTTTTTATGTAGCAACCTTCTTTATCTCTTCTCACGAATTTTAATTTGAAGTCTATTTTATCTGATATTAGGATTGCAACTCTGGCGTGTTTATGGTGGCTGTTTGCTTGGTAGATTTTGTTCCAGCCTTTAACATTGAGAATGTGTTCGTTTTTACAGGCAAGATGTGACTCTTGAAGGCAGCAGATAGAAAGATCCTGTTTTTTAAACCAACTAGATATTCTATGTCGTTAATTGGAGAGTTAAGTCTGTTAATGTTAAGAGATAGGACTGAGAGTTTTTTGGGAGTTCTTGTCATGTTATCCACCTTCTTAGGTGCTGCGAAAACTGGGTCCTTCCTATGGTTCTTGGATTCTCAGTTTGGGTGTAGTTTCTTGGCCTTTATTGTGGTCTTGCTGGTTTTCTATGTGTAGGACGTCTTTAAGAATCTTTTGTAGGGCTGGTTTGTTGGAGATGTATTGTTTCAATTTTTCTTTGCTATGGAAGGTTTTTATTTGGCTTTCAGTTATGAAGGAGAGTTCAGATGGGTACAGTATTCTTGCTTGATAGTTATTTGTTTTTAGGGCATGGCATACATCATTCCAGGCTCTTCTTGCTTTGATTGTCTCTGCTGAGAAATCTGAGGTGTTTCTAATTGGTTTCCCTTTATAGGTGATTAATCTTTTCTCCTTGACAGCTTTAAGGATCTTTTCTTAGTTCTGAATTCATCCAGTGTGTATTATAATGTTATGGTGGGATGTCCTATTCTGATCTGGTCTATTTGGAGTTCTAAAAGCTTCTTATATTTGAATAGGCCTATCATTTTGCAAGTTTGGGAAGTTCTCTGCTAGGATCCTGTTAAACAAATTTCCTATACCATTAACTTCTGTTTCTAGGTGCTCCTCTACACCCATTATCCTTAGATTACACCTTCTGATGGTGTTTTCCAAGTGTTGGATAGATCTCTCATATTTCTTGGATTTGTCTTGGATGGTTGTATGTTCTTTCTTTATAATGTCTAGGCTGTCTTCAGTCCTTGAGATTTGATCATCTGCATGGTCTAACCTTCTGTTGAGATTTTCTATTTTCAGGATGGAATAGGAGAAACCCTAGGTCTCCTTGGAGCAGGACGAAATTTTCTTAATAGAGACCAGGAAACACAACAAATAAAAATGCTTGGACAAATGAGATTGCATGGAGTTGCAGAGCTTCTGCATGGCAAAGGACATAGCTAGCAAGATCAATAGAAAGCCCACGAATTGGGAGAAAATCTTCACTAGAAATACAACAGACAGGGGTCTCATATCTAAAATACACTTAGAACTCAAAAAATTAAATCCCCCAACAACTAATCCTCAATGAAACAACTGCCCAAAAAATAAGTGGGCTAAAGACTTAAAGAGGAACTTCTCTGAAGAAGAAAGGAGGATGACCAATAGACACATGAAGAAATGCTCAACCTCCCTAGCCATAAAAGAAATGTAAATTAAAACAACATTGAGATACCACCTCACCCCAGTTAGAATGGCAAAAATCAAAAACTCTAATAACAACAGATGCTGGAGGGGATGTGGACAGAAGGGAACCTTACTTCATTGTTGGTGGGCGAGTAAACTTGATCAACCACTTTGGAAAGTAGTATGGAGGTTCCTCAAAAGACTCCACATAGAGCTCCCCTATGACCCCTCAGTCCCACTTTGGGTATTTACCCAAATCTTTACAAATAAGACCACACTAAAGCTACCAGCATAATTATGTTTACTGCAGCATTATTTACCATAGCTAAGATATGGAACCAACCCAGATGCCCCTCAGTAGATGAAAGGATCAAGAAAATTTGGTATATATAGACAATGGAATTCTATGCCTCCATCAGAAAGAATGACATTGCCCAATTTGTTAGGAAATGGAAAGACTTGGAAAAAATTATATTAAGTGAAGTAAGCCAAGCCCAAAGAAACATAGGTCCCATGATTTCCCTTATTTGCAATATCTAATATATGTATGAGTCAAGCAGAAAAGGTCAGATAAGGTGATGTTAGGAAAATGAACCCTAAGATATGTATTTTAAATTTTTTTTTCTTTCATACATTTGTTTCTAATGCAATTAAAAGATTATTTCTTTGTTGCTTTGTATGTCCCTCCCCCACAGTATAACCCCTGCTTTCACTGTATTTGATGTCGGTATAATTTGTGGAGGAGAAGGGGAAAAACAAGTCGTTTACGTAAGGATACAGGTGGACCTGTTGCAACAATGAGAAGTACAAGTTGTCATGTCGAAAATGAACTTTACAACTTGTGGGAGAGAGGTTTTGGTTGGGGGGGAGGATGGGAAGGGATGGGAATGGTAAACAAAGCAGGAGGCTACAATGCTTGATAAGAAATATGCTCACTATCTTCCCCATCTAATTGTGACCTCTCTGTACAGTATTTTCACAATAAAAAAATAAAAATTAGAAAAATAAAAGAGTCTCACAGGCTTTTCTCCCCGGGCTGGCTTTGAACCGTGATCCTCAGATCTCAGCATTCTCAGTAGCTAGGATTACAGGCATGAGCCACTAGCGCCCGGTTTAAGCTAGTATTTCTTTGACAATCAATGCTAAGGTTTTATGCCATAAAGTCATCCTAGCCCAACAGTTTCCAACTTGTAAGGTACACCATAAATTTCCCTAAATTTACATCATGACCAGCTTATCACTATTGTGAAAAAATACTGCACTTCTGCTGTGATGCCCTCCCAAATTTGCAAAAAACAGTACACTAAATATTACTGCATCATCCCCCCCAATGGTATTCTTGAGATCAGAACATTTGCAAATATTATTTTTTTATTTTTATTTTACATTTACTTTATTATATGCTATTTGTTGGGTCTTCATCCATCCCACGAAAGATGGACGTAGTCCCAGGCAACATAAGTGCGCTGCTAGCCCATTCCCCAGCCTCCCTTAACCCGGGAAACAATCAGACACAGCGGGGAGTCAAGTGAAAGTAACTTGTTTATTAACACACAGCAAGCACTTTTCAAAAGCAAAAAGACCCGGTGGCCTGGGGAGGAAAAGGAACCAACCAATTACTGTAAAGGTCACACCTTATCATGCACCTAAGCTTCCATGAGCTGTTTATGCCCTAAACGTAAACAAATCGGGCTCTGCCTACTCAACTCTCAACACAATCTTTGCTGCCCATGTGTCCCACAGATTCCTCCTTTTTTGTTTTAATGACATGCCCACCTCCCAGTTAGTGATCCTTTTCCCTCCTCTGTAAAGGTTATTTTAACAGGATTACATTGGTAAGAATAGCATTGACCGTACAGGGGGTTCCAGGCAAGTCTGGGGGGCGAGATTCGCCAGACAAGGATAGGGAGGGTCCTTGTGCAGGATTCCAGAGCCTGTCCCAGTTACCTCACAGCCCTACCTAGCACAGTAATAAACATCAGCCCCACTACAGGTAGAAATATCTGAAGCAGCTCGATTACTTCTGGGACATATATAAATGTCCTTATCTTTTAAGGTTGTACTGTTCACAACATGAGAGCAGCTTGGGTATTGGGAGTTCCACACATGATTCAGGGTGAATCCTAGTGGGTCCCCACATTCAGGACGTTCTACTATCGTCCAGAAAAACAAGGAAATTTAAAACAAACTCTGCAGACATAGCAAAGCAATCCCAGGCACCTGGTGTCTTTTAAGTAAGCCAGTTCCTTGTATGTGCCTTTAAGCGAGCACAGGGGTCAAAATGACCTTTGAGCTTTACTGTCAGCTCCCAACACCCCATCTTTGTTTAAAGAAGTGAACCAGCCTGTCTTAGGTTGGGTGGATTTGCTTGTTTGCCTTACCTATCATTGAGAACTTCTTCAGAGAGAAGCTGAATGCTTGTCTTAGGTTGGTCAGACTGACACCCCCTCTTACCTGTCTCTTGCTGTGGTTCCTCTCGGGGGAAATTCATTCACTTGGAGCTTGATCTTATGAACTAGCTGGCTAAACTCATAAGAGATTTGCACTGCACAGATAATGCAAAGAAGGCATAGAAAAACCATCAGCAAAAGCATTACTAGGCCAAGCAATATCATTAGCAGTCCTTTAACATTAGTCAGGGATGGGATAGCAGTCTTTGCCACTCAAAGTCCAGACGTGGGGCTTGTTCTAATCCTGCTATTTGCCTGTTGGGTTGAAAAAGATCTAAAGAAAAATTATTATGATTAACATTCTGTATTAGTGCCATAGCAGCTGCTGCTGCAGAGGCAGCTAATGAAATAAAGGCCTAAATCATACCAAGTTTTAGATATGTTTACAGGAAGCATATGGATTCAAGTATTGCCACTATACAAGCAATTTAGTAAAAGAACAATGAGAGCAAGTAACATTAAAATAATTAGCTAAACACATGCTTCGGCCACCATAGCCACTTTTCTTTCCTTGTTGGTTTGTTTATCCTTGGGCATCCTGTATAGAGAAAATGGGTAAAAACTTAAGGATCCTGGCAGGGATCCAAATGGAATGTGTAGGGCTAGATCTCTGGCAGGAGGTAAGTGTTAATGATGCCTACAAGGAACAAACACTGGGAGAATAGGCTTAAGCAGGTCTCCTTTATTCTTCCTCAAGGTGGCGGCGGGGGGGGGGGGGGTAGGTGGGAGAAGGGGGGAAGTTTTGTAGCCCCAGCTTTCCCAACCTCCTGAGTCTTTTCCTTCCCTTCCAATCACTTCGAGGGGAGTTGATGTAAGGCAGTTGTGACAGGCACTGCTTGGTGACAGGCACTGATTGGTCCCCGGGGGCATGTAGGGAGCACGGACAGCTCATGGCTGTCAAGCTAGGCAGACGTGCCTTTGGGTCACATCTCTATGAGCAGGAAGTGCAGGAAGTGTGCTTCAACTGCTACTCTAGCTGACTCAACCAGATCTGACCGACTCTACCCACAAATTTCCCCTTTTCTTTTAAAAGGACCGTCATTATGGTGACCCGTCATTGGAGACATTTTTGCCGGGAGTGTAAGCATTGAATAATTCCCAGGAGAATAAGCTCTAATAGTGCAAGGCCTCCCCAGGTGACCAGAGAGGATGGTGAAAACCATTGTTGTAACTTTTTAAGCACATCTTCTAAAAATGAGGCAGGGCAAATAAGCTATATGGTGGTTTGGTTTAGGCGGGTAATATCATGCAGCAGGAGGTGGGTGAAGTTTAAGTACTTAAGGCACCAAGGGCCTTTGATGTAGTTACTAAGTTTAGTGACATTGGGCGCTGGAGTGGAAAGCTGACAAACAGAAGTAGTCATAGCATTACATAGTCCTCCTTGTAATCGAAGAAACATAATCTCTTTTTGGAGCAAGTCTATTTGTTGCTGGAGCACAAGGAGGCCTCCGTTAAGATGATTGGCAACTTGCAAATGTTGTAATTCTATGGATGACAGTTGAGGGATGAGCTGGTTTATCTCTCGCACGGTGGACACGCTTTGGGACAGTGATATAGAGGTCGTAGTAGCTGAAGCCACTGTAGTGATGATCGCCGACATGATTGTAATGATCTCTTTTAGGGCGTGGATGAACTAATTGAACCTGAGAAAACTGAGAGTCATTAGTAGCCAGAACAATAAATGCGGGAACACATACCAAACCTACAAAGTGATATGAGTCATTGGGTTGCCCGTGATTGCTGAGAGTGCAAGTAGCGGAGAAGTTGTCTCCTTGACAAAAAAAGAACAGGGCTCTAACCACTACCATTCCTGACACCTGGTTGCATGCAGAGTGGTTACAGCGACAAGTATTGGCCAATAGGAAAGGAAACAAATCCAGGCAGGAATATGATGAGCAAACGACTGGCATGGGGAGTACTAGGTCTCCCAATTGTCTCCCTGACGAGTTCTAAAACTCCTTTAGATTTTGAGGTTTGGGATTTTTTTCAGATTGGTTGTATATAGCCAGGTAGAGGGACAATGTGAGGTCCCCAAACACTCTGCCTTGCCAGGAACTGGCACAAAGGCTAATCACTAATTCCTCAAGAGGAATGGGAACATTGCCAAAGCTATCAAAGTCCCTGCATGGGCATAACTGCATATGAAAAGTTATGTCAATAGCCTGAGTACAGTTTTTTCCCGTGGGACAAATTGGTTAGGGTTCCGTGTATTTCCACCATCCTGTCCCATGAGTTACTGTTGAGAGGGGGATGGTACAGCCATCAAACTGTTTTACAGTCTCGTCTGAAAAACAAAAAGAGATGGCTCCCTTCCATCCAAAAGTAAGGTTTGTTTTTTGGTGCCATAGGGCAGCTGCCGAGAAAGGAAGGCCAACCGTGCCACTGGAAGAAAGCATTTGAGGGATGATGGTGGTATCTTCCCCTACTATCATCAAGATTTGGGGGCTAGACATTAACGTTATTTTACCTGGTCCTGTAGCAGATTGAGAATTGGCTGTAATAATGGCACACATTAGGAGGAATAGAGTACCATGTCCTGAGTTAGGGTCTGGGGCCATAGCCTGGGCTTGTTCTACCAATTCCTTTAGGTCTCCCCAAGTGATGGCATGGGCTCTAGCTCGAGGTTTGCATCTCCTACTCCTCGGGCTGTTCAAGTGTAGTCAACGCATCTCATTCATAGGTGGTGACAGTTGGTCGGACAACTCCAGCTGCAGGTTTATCACCATGTCTGGAAAGATACAAGCAAATCCTCTCCCTTGTGCCATTAAGGGAGCAGGGCCCTCCCATTTTCTTGTGATGGGGTCCCTCCATCTAACCAAAGGGACTGGAGTAGGGGTTTTCATGAGTCCCCAATGCAGGGCCTCGGGGGACGCACCTGTGGTGGGTGTGAATGTTAAAACGTTTTTTAGTATAAGGCAATAATTTAATTGTGTTTGGGGATCTTTATGCCCTAGTCCCTCCAGTTTCCCCTTTTCTTTTAAAAGAAGGGTCTTAATTTCTTTATGACTGCGTTCAACAATTGCTTGGCCTTGTGGGTTATATGGAATACCTGTCTGGTGTGTGATGTTCCAAAGGGTACGAAATTCATGAAAATATTTGGAGGTGTAAGCAGGGCCATTGTCTGTTTTAAAGGTCCAAGGAACGCCCATAATTGTAATGGCATGTAGAAGTGACTTAATGGCGTGGCTTGTTTCACCTGTTAAGGCTAAAGCTGTTAGAAAGCTTGAGAATAAATCTATGCATACATGGACGTATTTTTGTTTGCCGAACTGGGGGATAAGGTTTATGTCCATTTGCCATGTGCCATTGGGCCTAAGGCCTCATGGATTTGTTTTCATGGGTTGAAGTGATCCTAAGGGTAAAGGAAGTGCACAGGAGGAGCAGGACCGAATCATGTGCTTGCATTGTTGGTGTGTCAAATCAGGAAATAATTGTTTGATAGTAGTAAATGAAAGCGACCATGCAACGTTCAGGCCTGGTCCATGGGCATATTGGTGAGTAATACAGTTGGTGTGATAGCACGATCAATGGCTTCATTACCAGGAGCTAGGGGTCCGGGGAGGTTAGTATGAAATCTAATGTGTTGAATGTAACAGGGTTGGGCATGGTTGTCTAGTACAGTTTGCAGTTTACACATTATTCATGTTATATCATGACCATCATCTCTTAATAAAGCTCCAGGAAGAACGACAGCAGTTTGTACAGCATATAATCTATCAGAAAATATATTAAGAGGTTCTCTGGGAAAAGATGTAAGGGCGAGTAAAAGGGCCAGTACCACAGCAGCTTGAATGGACAGGGAATGTTGTCGAATCATGTAGTTTTTAGTATTAGCATTGTAAAATCCATTAACAGTTTTGCTAATATCTGTAAAAAGCACAACAGCTTGAGGGATAGGTTGCCCCTTGGGACGAGTACAGCATTTACATGAAAGTGGGAGTTCTTGTGTAACTTTAAAAAGGGGTTCTTGGGCATATGATTATCAATATTAAACTAGTAATGGATGACTTGTAAGGCTAATTCCTCTTCTGTTGTCAGGAAATTAAAGACTGTTTTTCGAATGGGCCAGATAAGACGGTTGGAGAATCGGCCGTATGTTTGATGGCATCGTTCCACGCCTTTGATGGCTAAGTTGCATAGCATGGTAATGGGTGTGCTATTTTTTGGTAATTGGGAAGTGTCAAGGTTTACCCATTGTAACACACCACAACTTAATGACAATATTAGACCCATTTGGGGTAATTGTTTGATTTAAATAGTATCCAAGATAGGCGTAAGGGGCTTTAAGTCGAATTTTTTTGGGGGAAATATGGAGGCCTATTTTCCTTGAGTTGTGTTAAACAGGCTTGAATGGTGGTAGCCTCTTTATGTGCTATAAAATGTCATCCATGTAATGGACACAAAAGCATTTTGAAAGCAAAGGTCTAATAGCATGGGCAACATACATCTGACATAGAGTAGGGCTATTTTTCATTCCTTGAGGGAGAACTTTCCATTGATATCAATGTTTGGGTAACTGACAGTGAGGTTCCCAAACTGAGAAGGCAAAATATTTTTATCTTTGGGATGTAGGTGGATGGAAAAAAGTAGTCCTTGGTGTCAATAATGGCAATGTGCCAATCATTGGGTATTGCAGAAAGATGTGAGAGTCCAGGTTGAAGCATTACTTTCTTTTTCATAAGAATATTAATGGAATGTAGGTCATGAAGAAGTCTCCATTTTCCTTGAGCTCTTTTTTTGGATAATAAAAATGGGAGAATTGTGGGGACTGATGCTTTGTTCTATATGTCCCTTTTCTAGTTGCTCCTCCAATACAGTGTGAAAATGAGGGAGCTTTTCAGGGAAAATAGGCCACTGTTCTACCCAAATGGGTTTGGTGGTATCCCATTGGAGTGGAAATGGCTCTGGCCCTACAACAGTAGCCATTAGAATTGGGGGTACTGTGGGTGACTAATGGCTTGATTGGTTATGATGTCTTCATAAAAAGCCTTATCATCTGCTGTTATCACAATACCCATATTAGTGAGGACATCTCTTCCCCAAATATTGCATGGAAGGCCAGGGGCAACAAGAGGTTTAAAAGCCCCGGTGACCCCATCACAGTCTTTCCATAATACAGGCCATTGGACATGGAGGGAATCTGTTTTTCCACCGACACCTTGTATGCAGGGGCCAGGAATTAGGTTCCACCCCAACCCTTCGACTTCTTTTTTTCTAAGGACTGTACATTTAGTCCCCGTATCAATGATGCCCTTAAATTTTGTTCTTTAACCTTAAGTTCCATTCTAGATTTTCCATTTTGGATAGGAAAAGTCCATTTCACTTGAGGTGGTGGTTGTAGTTTTTGTGCTCTTGGGGTAGGGGCTGAGGACTACCCCATATTTAGTTTAAAGGCTGAGTCTTAGAGTGGCATTCAGAGGACGCCCAAAAACCCTTTTTACATTTAGGACATACGGAAGGAGGTTGCTTTCTTTTGGGTGAACCCCGGAGTGAAGGGAAATCCTTTTTAAAATGACCAGTTCCCAGAGGAGCTGGTAATTTGTGTGATCATTTTTGTTGAATATCATGAACATTTGAATTTCCTTTCTAATCTCTTCCATGACCCAGTCGTGATTCACAGTGTGTTGTACAGCCTCCGTATGTTACCGGACTTTCTTTGGTGGCTTTTTGTGTCGAGTTCTAATTTTATTCCCTTGTGGTCAGAGAGAATGCAAGGTATAACTTCAATGTTTCGAATTTGGACAAGTTTGCTTTGTGGCCTAAAATGTGGTCTATTTTAGAAAATATTCCATGTGCTGCTGAGAAAAATGTGTATTCTGATGCTTCTGGGTGAAATATTCAGTAGATGACTGTTAAATCTAGTTGATCTGAACCTTCTTGAAAAAGAGCACCAAGATAAACCCCAATTCAGTAAACAGAAAGAAATAATTGAAATTATAACAGAATTAAATGATTTAGAATCCAAAAAAACTGTAGAAAGAATCAACAAAACAAAGAGTTGGTTCTTCGAAAAAAATAAATTTGACAGACTCTTAGAATATCTTATGAGAAAAAGAGGAGAACACACCCAAATAAATAAACTCAGAGATGAGAATGGAAACATCACCACAGAAACAACCAAGATTCAGAACATTTTAAGGGAATACTTCTCAAAACTTTATGCTAATAAGTTTGAGAACATGGCAGAAATGGACCTTTTCCTAGCAAATATTGACATTCCAAAACTAAATCAAGTTGTGTTAAACTATATTAACAGGTCCATATCAAGCATTTAAATAGAAACAGCAATAAGAGACCTCACATCTAAGAAAAGTCCAGGACAAGATGGTTTTACAGTGGAATTCTACAAGGCCTTCAAAGCAGAGCTCACACCAACACTCCTCCAAATCTTCAATGAAATTGAAAGAGACAGTTCACTACTGAACACATTCTATGAAGCCATCATAACCCTCAACCCAAAAGCACACAGGGACTCATCAAAGAAAGAGAACTATAGACCCATTTCTTTGATGAACATTGATGCAAACTTCTCAACAAATTTTGGCCAAACAGCATCAACAATCCATCCAAAAAATCATACACCACGATCAAACAGGATTCATTTCAGGGATGCAAAGCTGGTTCAATATACGCAAATCAATTAATATTGTTCATCACATCAACAGGAGCAAGGATAAGAAACACATGGTTATCTCAATAGATGCAGAAAATGCAGTTGACAAGATCCAACACCCCTTTATGATGAAGGCCTTGGAAAAATTAGGAATCCATGGAATATTCCTCAATACATTAAGGCTGTATCTGACAAATCTACAGCCAGCATTATACTTAATGGTGAAAAACAAAAGCCATTTCCTCTTAACTCAGGAACAAGACAAGGATGTCCACACTCTCCACTTCTCTTCCATCTAATATTAGAATGCCTAGCTACAGCAATAAGACAAGATAAAAGCATAAAAAGGATTCAAATAGGGAAAGATGATGTAAAACTGTCCATCTTTTTAGATGACATGATCTTTTATTTAAAGAATCCCACGGACTCCTCTCCCAAATCCTTCAAGCTGATTCAAAACTTTGGCAAAGTAACAGGGTATAAACATAACTCCCAAAAATCAATTGCTTTTCTGCATGCCAACAATGAGAAACGTGTGGCTGAAATTAGGAAAGCAACTGCATTCGGAATAGCTCCACAAAAATAAAATACCTAAGAATTAACTTAACAAAAGAAGTGAAGGACGTCTATGATGAAAACTTTAAAAACTTGGAAAAGGAAATCAATACAGAACTTTGAAAATGGCAAAACTCCTATGCTCCTGGATTGGAGAAGAAGAAAGAAGGATAGCCAATAGACACATGAAGAAATGCTCAACATCGCTAGCCATAAAAGAAATGCAAATTAAAACAACATTGAGATACCACCTCAATCCAATTAGAATGGCAAAAATCAAGAACTCTAACAACAACAGATGCTGGAGGGGATGTGGACAGAAGGGAACTTTACTTCATTGTTTGTGTGAGTGTAAACTTGTTCAACCACTTTGGAAAGCAGTATGGAGCTCCCCTATGACCCAGCAATCCCACTTTTGGGCATTTGCCCAAATGTTTACAAACAAGACCACACTAAAGCTACCAGCACGGCTATGTTTATTACAGCACTATTTACTATATCTAAGATCTGGAACCAACCCAGATTCCCCTCAGTAGATGAATGGATCAAAAAATGGTATATACACACAATGGAATTCTATGCCTCTATCAGAAAGAATGACATTGCCCCATTTGTTAGGAAATGTAAATGCTTGGAAAAAATTATATTAAATGAAGTAAGCCAGGCCCAATGAAACATGGTTTCCCTTATTTGCAATATCTAATATATTTCTGAATCAAGCAGAAAATGTCAGATAAGGTGAAATGAACCCTAAGATATGTATTCAAGTGGTTTTTTTTCTTTCAGGTGATTGTTTCTAACACATTTAGAAGATTATTTCTTTATTGCTTTGTATTTCCCTCCCCCACAGTATAACCCCTGCTTTCGTTGTATTTGATGTCGGTATAATTTGTTGAGGGGAAGGGGAAATACAAATCGTTTAAATAGTGATACAGTTGGACCCATTGCAACAATGAGATGTACAAGTCGTTTTGGTGAAAAATGAACTTTACAACTTTGGTGCGGGTGTGGGGAGGTAGTGGGGAGGATTGAGTGGGAGGGGTGGGGGGAGAATGTGAAGGGAAGAGATGGAGATACAAAGGATGAGGCTACAATGCTTGATAAGAAATGTACTCATTGTCTTGCCCATGTAATTGTAACCCCTCTATACAGTACTTTCATAATAAAAAAATTAAAAAAATAAAAATAAAATGACCAGTTATGCCGCATCCCCAACAAGGTCAATTTCCCATTGCGCCATTAGTGGGCGCACGCACTGGCGGTCATAGAGGTGAAAGCCTGTGCACGGGTAGTCCTAGCATGAGTTGATGTCCCCAAATTTTTGGTGGCTAGGATACAATCAGTGATCTCCCCATTTCGTTCAGGGACAATGGCTTTTCTGCATTCCTGTGTGGCCCCTTCCCATATTAGGGTCTTGGTTAGTGCTTCTCCGGCTCCAGCGTGGGATAACTTCTGGGCTACTGCTTCTAGAACACTGGCAACGAAGTCAGTGAAACGCTCATTGCGATGTTGTATGAGGGTTTTTAGTTGTTTGTTCCCTTCTTTCGAAGGGACCAAGGAGTCAGCCCACAATGCACAGAGGAGTACTTGGTCAAAGTACTGCGGAGATGCCACTGCTTGTGCAATGGGAGACCCATAAGCTCCCTCCCCTTTTAAGCAATCAGGGTCTGCCATGGTTGCATCATATCCTCCAGCAGTGACATTTCATGTGTTTTGTTGTTCACATTCATCATAAAAAGCAGCCTTCCATAAAAGGAAGTCCCCTGAAGATGATGCTGTGCACATTAAGTTCTTCCAATCAATGGGGCAACTCAGATCAATGCTAATGGTTTCGAGCATCTGTTGAGCATATGGGGAGTGCAACCCATCTTCCTTAACAGCGGTCCAATATTTGTCAAGCACTTTTGGGCTATGGGGGTACCATTGGTTAGGTGGTACAGTGGTTCGGTGGAAGTTTACCGGGAACACGAACTAGGGTTCATCCATAGGCTTGGCTGCCATTGCCATGGTAGTTGTGGGACCCGCAAACAACTGTTGTATTATAGGGGGAACAACGGGTTTTCTTTCTTGGGCAAAGTTGGATATGAAGGCCCAAGGATACAAAGTTCCCTGAGGGGAGTTCCCAGGCTAGCCTAAATGGCCAAAAGAAGTGCTTGAGCAGGTTTCCTGGGACCCAAAGTGTGGGAGAGAGGTTTTACAAGCATAGCTGGCTGGTCCTCTGGGTCACATGATGGTGGCAGCTGTTGGTCATCTGCATTCTTACTGGAATTGTTTGCTGCCTTCCCAAGAATATGGGAGTGCCTGAGCAGCTTCACCATTTTCTGTATGCTGTTTCTTTTCGCAGTGAGGCCTTAAATGCCTGCAGAGTTTCTCCTTCTTCTCTCCCCGATAGACAGGCTTGAATGGCTACTACAATGGGGTAAATTTTGGGGGTAGCTCAGTGCCTTCTCAGATTTCTTTTTTATTAGCCGCCTGAAGGAGCAGGTCCAGCTGTCTGGATCCCAAATGGCCCTGGAGTCAAACCACAGACATAATTCATTTACTATTTCCCATATTAAACTAGCTTCCTTTTGTGATACTTTTAACCGCCTACTCTGAAGCAGGGCAACAAACGCTCGTAATTGAGGCTCTCATGCTGCAGCGGGAAGGTTGCCCATGGAGGCACTTACCTTGCATTAGACCGTCCGTCTGCTGAAAACACTTGAGCCCCACGTTGGGCGCCACTTATAGGACTAGATGTCCTGCAGGGGGTAAGCGTGAATGATGCCCACAAGGAACACACAGTGGGAGAATAGGCTTAAGAAGGTCTCATTTACTCTTGTGCAAGTGGGGGGGATTTTACACCCCAGCTTTCCCAACCTCCTGAGTCCTTCTGGGCCAATCACATAGTGGGAATTGATGTAAGGCACTTGTGACAGGCACTGCTTGGTGACAGGCACTAAGGCATGTAGGGAGCTTGGACAGCTCATGGCTGTCAAGCTAGGCAGATGTTCGTGTGGGTCACATCTCTATGAGAAGGAAATGTGCTTCAACTGCTACTCTAGCTGACTCAACCAGATCTGACCAGCTCTACCCAAAGGGGCTGTCTCTCCTATGGAAAAAACACATCCAAATCCCCTGCCCATAGTATCAAGGGGGTCAGGTCATCTCAATTGATTTGTCAGGGAGGTCCTTCCACCTGACTTTCACTTAGGGCTTAGGGTTTAGTTGTCCCCAGTGCTTCTGAAATCTGGATTCAGTTGCCCCTGTTGAAAAATTTAAAATGTTAATGGTAAAAAAGCTATCTGTAACTGTATATGGAGGCTAACACCTCCTTTTTGTTTTAATAATTATAATTGCTCCTTAAGTCATTGGTGATTTCTTTCTATAATTGCTTGGCCTTGGAGATTATAGGGAATTCCTGCTCCAGCATCACCATATATATATATATATATATATATATATATATATATATATATATATATATATATATATATCTTGATGGTCGTGGAGCTTGAACGCTGGGGCGGGGCGATGTCCCTCAGCTCTTCATCTCAAGGTGAGCACTCTACCACTTGAGCTACAGCGCCACTTGTGGCTTTTTCTGCTTATGTGTTGCTGAGAAATTGAATCCAGGGTTTCATGCATGCAAGGCAAGCACCCTACCACTGAGCCACTTTCCCAGCCCCTTCCTGCACCTGGGGCAGAGTATAGGGGTCAGTTTGGGCACCCCGGGTTGGTTGGTGGGGGATTGTTGTGAACAGTCCTTCTTAAAGTACCCCTCCTGCCCACATTTAAAACAAGTCCCTCTCCCCAATGGTCTTGGGGTTCCTTGGCCCTGGGCTGCCAGCGCCTGGGTAATAGGCTCAGTCATTGCAGATGTCTGAGCCTGTAAGGATAAAGGTAGAGATTAGGAATGATGCGGTTGTGTTCCCATATCCTGCGAGGCCACCACACATCTGCTCAGGGAATTCTCTCTCAATCCCACATAGGCCATGATGTGGTCTGCATATATCCCTTCCCAGACCAGTAGTTTTAAAAACTGATCTCGGAGGTTCCTTGCCAGCAGCTTGCAATTAATACTCTGTTGGACTAGGGCTATAAACTCAAGTAGAGGCTCACCAGGTTTTTGTCCCACTCCTGCTATGGGGGACACAGTGGGCCCATCATCCAGTTTGTACCACACGGCAAGTCCTTCCTGCCTCACCTGATCATAGTACGGGACAGGTATTGTGGCCTGTTGGACCCCAGTGGAGCACCCTGCCCCCATCCGTGTTAAAACTGCATAAGTAATAGGTATTGCGGCTTGAACCTGCCAGTTATTCTCCGCCCACAATCTTCATGGCTCCTTAAAGAAAGCACACCATTTAATAAACTGAGAACTGGTGAAGACGGCTTTGGCCACATCCAGCCAGTCCTTAGGGACACATGGGTGATAAGCAATGTCCTGTAATTGGGTATGGGCCCAAGGAGAGTTCAGGACATTCACCGCCACCAACTTGCGGATCTCTTTAAGATCCTTAGCTTCCTATGGATACACCATTCCAAGGGCCTGTTAGCTCCTGGTGAAAGATTGACTGGATATGTTGGGGAAGTGAATCCTGTGGCCCAGGTTCTGGGCTCCCAGGTGGGACTTCCTTTACAGGGCAGGCCTCCGAGTAGGTTTTTCTACAGCCCTCAGCCCCTCCATGGAAGGTCGGTATGGATCTGGGTCTTGCAGGTCCTTCTCACAGGTCTCCTAAGGCACAATCTCTGGCCCAATCGGAGGAATAGGATGGAAGCCTAGGAAAGTCAGGGCACCCAAATCAGAGGGGGTAACCTTCACCCTTGTTTTGACTTCCACTGTGCATGTTTCAGTGCATTCTCAGTCGAATTTGACCCATTCCTTTACCTTCTCACTTCCCAAGTCCCCCTTTACTCCCTCTAGGCTTAATGTTGCCTCCTCCTTCTTCTTCTATGAAATAGCATTACCCATACTAAGGGTTTTACTTACCCTGAGAGACCGCTTAGCCTCAGCCGGTATATTTTTCTTTCTTGCCCAAGTTGGGCTTCTGATGTTGGGTCTTCATCCCATGAAAGATGGACGGGGTCTGAGGAAAGGTAAGTGCGCCGCTTGCCTGTTCCCAAGCTTCCCTTAACCCAGGAGACAATCAGACACAGCAGGGAGTCAAGTCAAGCAGGAACTCGTTTATTAACACACAGCAAGCACTTTTTAAAAGCAAAAAAGACTGGGTGGCATGGGGAGGAAAAAGAACCAACTAATCACTGTAAAGGTCACACCCTATCATGCACCTAAGCTTCCTGGAGCTATTTACGCACTGAATATAAACAAATCGGACTCTGCCTACTCAACTCCCTCTCAGCACCATCTTTGCTGCCCACTTGCCCCACAATTATTATCATTTTATCTATCATAGATATTCGGGAGATCTGAATATCTGAATATTAAGATCTGAAGATTATGGTTCAAAGATCACCCAGGAAAGAAGTTTTCTTAGATTCTTATCTCCAGTAAATTGCTCAGGAAAAGCCAGTCAAAAGTGGCATTGAATTTCAAGTGGAAGAGGTGTAGCCTTGAGCAAAAACAGGATCAGGGACAGTGCCCAGACCCAGAGGTCAAGCCCTAGGACAAAATAAACATCAAAAACAAAATAAAAACAAACCTCAAACCTAGCATTTTTCTAATTGTATACAGAGGTCCGTAATTAAGGAAATTTCTTCCTGTGTTATGAATAGGTAGAAGAAAAAACATATAACACAATTACTCTCTTCACACCATGTTACACCAATGTCTCAAAAAATTGCTTTTTCTAAATTTATAAATTAATAGCATCCATTTGTTGGCAACTGTCTAGATTATTCATATTATCACGTTATACATGAACTGTTGGTATTATCTATTAAGTTCTATTTATACCTCAGTTGAAAGAATATTCCAGGCAAATAGAATGCCAGAATCATTTGTGCATTTCTAAATTAAACCTTCTACTTGAAAACCATTTTGTAGTATCCTATCGAATATGAAATTACAAACAAAAAAATTTATTTTAAATGTAAATTCTAATTTAGCCAGGTCTACAAAGTCCTACATTAGATGAGCTTTGCCATTTCTCCAGGCTTAAGTTTTTGTAATCCTTCATCATTTCTTTGGAATCCAACAGAATGATGCTTACTTTCTCAAATTTTTAGTTGGGAATCATGAGCCATTTTGCATCTAGGCATTTTCTGAAATGAAGAGAGCATTTAAAACACAACTGAGGATGATATATGAGTTGCATTTCAAAAGGAAACTTAACTTCTCAAAACATAGTGACAAAATTAGCCCAAACTTCAAACTGTATATTTCTTTCTTGTTGTTAGGTTTGTTTTATTGAGAGAAAATTATACTACCTGTTCCAGGGAAGATATCGCTACATAAATTCATTCTCTAATCTCCTGTCTTAGTCTGAGTGCTAAATTTCCAGGCTTGTATCACATTGCCCTGCCATAGTGTGATGATTTATTTAATCTAGAAACAGGCTAGCAATTCTGAACTTCTCTGATAATCTTATCCACTAGACTAAGTGCTTAAACTGTTTATGTACAATTTTCAAAGACGTTCTAACATTTGACAGAGGTTATGAACATTTTCAGATGCACCTGCAGGGGTCTCTGATTCGTTCCTCCATGGAACTGATCACTTTAATAATAAGTAGTTGACTATCTTATTATCTCTGGTCCCTACCTGTGTAATAGTCTCAACCTTTTTTGGGGAAAGTTCACTTGAGGACTTTCTAATATTAAAAATTATTACTTGTTCTAGTCTTACTCAGGATATATTTTCTGACTTTTCTACACATTCTGAAAGTTGTTTCTTATGTGTGTTTACACATACAAGTGCCTCTGTGTGTATATGCATGCTTGTATGTGTGTATGAAAAAAACTCAAGCTCTTATTCAGCAATCTTGCTCATAACTAGTATTCAATTACTTGAGCCATTCTTCCAATGCAGCTTTTGGCTGGTTAATTTTAGATAATGTCACAAAGACTGTTCTGCCTAGGCTTGATGCAACCTGAACTTCCCAGACTTCCTTATATTCTTATGTTTTATCTTTCCAGGATTATCGACTTTTAAACTTGAAACTTTTTTGCGAGTGTAAAGTCATTTTGCAATTACTTTCTCTGCTTGGGAAGATTACTATTGACTTTGTTGTTCCTTTTGAGGAAACGTAAAGTCATATTTACACCTGTTCTGTTCGTCGTGTGGCTTGAACTCTGATCCTGGGTGCTGTCCCTCAGCTCTTCAGCTCAAGTCCAGTGCTCTTCCACATGAGTTAAAGAACCACTTCCAGATTTCTGGTGGTTAATTGAAGATAAGGGTCTCATGGATTTTCCTGACCAGGCTGGCTTTGAACCACAATCCTCTGGTCTCAACCTCCTGAGTAGCTTGCATTACAGGCATGAGCCACCAGCACCTGGCTCATATTTGAATTTATGTGCACTTAATGACACTATGTAGACAAAGAATGGAAATTTGAATCAAATGATGTGACATTTCAGCTTTTCAGAAAATTGAGGTAGCAATAAATATGCCCTCTTTTTCCATGTTGTTACATTAATGACTGATGAGCTATGGGACTCTTACATTAGCATCGTCTGATGTCTGCATATGTGGATTTAGTATCAGAAATTGTTCATAGAGAAATAGAGAAAGATGATATTTTTAGAAAGCAAAGGAGATCAGGTATGAAAGAGCAGCATAGAAGGATATATAACTTATCACACAGAGATTAAGAAGAGCCTAAGTGATTAGAATAATAAAAGCAATGAGGAATAAACCTAGTTTATAATTAGTTCTTCAATAACCAAAAATGGTTCCCTAGAACGGTTTCTGCTATACCTTAGTTACTATAATTTATTCCTTCCATTTGGAGTTATTCCTTCTCTTCTGTCACAAATGTTAACTAGCATCTGCATTTTTGGTGCCATGACTGGCCACAAAGATCTCTAAATCTCACTTAAATTTCCTTTCCCTTTCTGATTAGCACTGAGCACACAAAATCCTGGAATCTTTCAATTTCCAGAATTAAACTTCACCTGACATCCAAGCACATTCCTGGCATTAATTGCCATGACCTATTAACAAAACATTTTTTTGTTCAACACAATATTCTAATATAAGTAAAGTACATGAATTAAGGACTATTGTTAGGTATCACTTGGAAGCAGCAATAATATATTCCAAGTATGGGTTCTTTATTTTGCATTTACTAGCTAAATGACTCTTTTGCCTGTCCTGGGGCTTGCACTCAGGGACCGTAAACTGTTCTTGAGCTAGATGTCTACCACTTGAGGAAAAGCACAACTTCCAGTGTTTCTTTTTCTGTTTATTTGGTGCTGAGGAATTGAACCCAGGGTTTCATGCAATGAAGCCATAATCCCCGAGCCCTAAATGACTTTTTTCATATTAATAATTTTTGCGTGAAAATACAGTACAGATGGGTTACAATTACATGAGCAAGGTAATGAGTACATTTCTTATCAAGTATTGTTGCCTCCTCCTTTGTTTCCCCTTACCATCCCTGCCCACCGATCCCCCCATCCCCCCACAAAGTTGTAAAGTTCCCTTTTCGACATAACGTCTTGTTCCAATGGGACTTTCTTAAGATGGCATTACTTTTTCTTTCTGTTAATATGTATTATAATTTAGGTCAGGTGGTAGGAAAGGAAGTGGAAAACAATACTACGTCCAATAAAGCTGACATCCTATTACATCACTAAGGAAGTAGTGTTAAGACCTGCAGGACTCATAGGTTGTTGCATGTGACATTACTATGTAAAACACTATTAATGATCATCTCAGACATCCATAACATTCTGCTTCCATTTCTAAGGTCAAGAGCCAAATATCTATGCCTTTTCTTGATTGGGTGTGTTTCCTAGGAAGGAAGAAGGAGGATGTGTTAGGTGATGATGGAAAAATATGTATATTAGCACCCTGTCCAAATTTTTTGCAGTTTATTTCTTTTTCTTTTATTATATTATTTTTTATTGTGAAAATACTGTACAGAGGGGTTATAATTACATGGGCAAGATAATAAGTACATTTCTTACCAATCCTAGCCTCCTCCTTTGTTTCCCCTTCCCATCCTCCCCCTGCCCCCCCAATCCTCCCCGGTACACCCCCGCACCAAAGTCGTAAAGTTCATTTTTGGACATAACGACTTGTACATCTCATTGTTGCAATGGGTCTACCTAATTTAAGTTAAATAAAACATGATTTGTAAAGTGAAAGTAATTTATGGTTTCATTGACTGTTTTAAGAAAACAAGTATGCCTTTTGTTTTCAATTAAATTTCTGTGGTAATGTGTATTATTCATGATTTAACTGGTAAAATTGATAACAGTTATATTATATCAAGTTGATTCAAACTTGTATTTGAAAATTGCACACTTAACACAAATATACTTCCACTTTCCTCTACCACATAATTAAAATAATAGTAAAGCAAAGATTGGTGTTAGCCATTCATATGTACAATCCTAGAACTCAGGGGGCTGAGACCTGAATATTTTAGTTCAATGTCAGTCCAAACATACAAAAATGTGAAAACTTATCTCCAATTATCCAGCAAGAAGCAGAAGGTGAGCATGTGACTCAAGGATGGAGTATCATCAGCCATGAGCAAAAAATACAAGGGAGACCATTAAACATCAAGTTCAAGCCCTAAAAATGACATATACACACAAGACAACAACAAAATGTACTATGATTATCAATAATGAAGACAAAATAGTAAAAAAGATCATGAGAAATGTGTAAACATCTGGAAGACATAAATCATTTGACAGAATTTTGATTCATAAGAGGGAAAAGTCACAGCCTCATTTGTACAGTCTCATTGTAGTCCTTTGTGTTGAAACCTGGTTAATGGGTAATATGTGAAAGAGTAGATTGGATTACATGACATAGGAGAAATTGCGTGTGACTATATACCATCCCAGTCTGCAAAAATTTAAAATCGTGCTTGTTAATTTTAAAAAAACTTATTGTTAGAGACTGTTTTGTCCACACAGACTGCGGTCCTTATTTTGAGGCTTCAGACCGGT
>NW_024871712.1:0-30469 GCF_019054845.1 Dipodomys spectabilis | reverse complement strand
TTTAATTATGACTTTCTAATAGCCTCCATAAGAGGGGCTTTCAGTGTAGCACTTAACTCTGGTGAGTTAGTCATATTCTCAGGACACTCATCGGATGGTGGGGTCGTCATCACTTCCAAGAAAGAGCCCTGAATAAGGGAACATTGAATATGAGAAAGTAGAAAAAGCAGCAGGAACAGTAAAAGATTAATAGGCACTCCTTTACAGCAAAGAAAAGAAAAACAGGAACAGAACATATCTTTCCAGGGGCTTGCCAGCCTTTCCAGGAGGCAGGCCTTTTGAAGCCCCATTATCTGAGGTAGACTTCTATGAAGTCCCATTCTCGGAGGTAGGCTTCTGTGAGGCCCAATTCTCAGATCTGATAGCAGGTGTTCCATGCTAAGCAGACTCCACTGGAGTAGGCGTGGCAGCAGAACTTCTGAGTTTTCTGTTTATGTCACACTGAGGAATCGAAACCAGTGCTTCGTGCTTAGTAGGCGATCACTCAACCACCAGGCCCCAGGAGTGAATGAGGCATAGATAGACATTGCTGTATATAAATATTATATACACAAAAAGATGTCTGTATATTATTAATTTATATATTAATTTATATTGTTAATTACTACCAATTATTAGGTATTAAATTATGTCTCCATTTAATGATGTGTCCCAGTAAACAATTAATAAAACATTAATTAATATTACTCAATATCCTATTATTGTTTATCACATATGTACATACATCCATACATATAATCACATATTTTATAGAATGAGACAGATGTCTATATATTATTAAATTGTGCATCGGCTGTTATTACTAATAATTAGATATTTATGTTTCCGTGCAATTTTTATTCTGTTAATGCTTAATAAAATATTAAACTTAATGCATATCCTGTAATTATTGTGTCTATTTTATCCTAGAATGATTCACTACTAATTCAATCTTTTTTCATTTATTGTAGTGACAATTCTTCCACTTATGACATTTTTTTCATTTATGACATCCTATTACATAGCTTATAAATTTGCACCTGAATTATACATCCTACATATAACCGAGTACTTTCAAAGGAAAAGAAAACATATGTCACGCTTGGCTTCTCACTCCACAATTACATTTTTGGTAGTGCTGGGATCTAAACTCAGGGCCTAGAAGGTTCAATTCATGAATGAGTGACTGTCAGCACAGCAGTCTCTAGACAATTCATCTGCCAGGCCTTTCCTAAGCCCTGAGATCGAGCTCCAGATGTTGACCCCATGTGGAGCTTAGTATGGTTATTCATTTTATTTTTGTTTTATTCATTTATTTACCATTTATTTTATTGACTGTTATCACACATGAAATATTTATTACATTTATTACATAGGATATAGATTTGCCTATATATGATACTTCACACCTGCCACCCAGGACTTTCACAGAAAAGGAAAAAATGAGTCACCATGGGCTTCTTAATCCACGATTCAATTTTTGTGAGTGCTGGCAACTGAATTCACAGTCTACAAGACCCAATTCATGACTGGGTGAGTGTCAACACACCAGCCTGGGGCATATGTAGCTGACAAGCATTTCCAGCACCTGAGATCGAGCCCTAGGCATTGACAAAATAAGAACAGATTGACATGAAGATGGCAGTACACAAATAAATACAGATATTTATAGAGTGCCAGAGATGTCTATACATTCTTCAGTTATATAGACTACATTTCTACCAATTCTTGGGTATTTATTATGCCTCCATGTAATTAATATTATTGTTTTCATCCTTAATGATGAAACTATTTGGTTTGGAAACTATTGCGTCCATGTAATTAATAGTATTCTTTGAATGTGACAAAAAATACTCATTAAAATCCATTGGCCTCGTAAAATCACTCTGTCTAATTGTACAGTAGTATTCAGAAACAACCAAATCCACCTTGCCATTCATAACCTTCCATCAATATTCCTATGAATAGGAACAAGACTCAGGATTTCCCTCCATTTGTAGGGGACAGGAAGGGGCTTCTAACACAGGACCTATGTTGACATGTTGGCCTATGGCTTTCTGGGTAGCCAGCCAGCCTTCAGCAATGCCAGGTTATCAACATTTTTCAGCCATGTCATTCAGACACAGGATGGTCACCTTGCAAATCAAACAAATGTAAAACTGGCAGCCATTTGCAAGTTGCCAGTCTTTTTTTTTTCTGTGTCGCATTAATTTATTTTTTCCTGTCAACATTTGGGGCCCAGGAACCCAGGTTCAGCTGTGGGTTCAGGGGCTTCACCCCAGACTAGAGTGATCAAAGCTGAGGCAGAATTGCCACGACCTGAGTTCAAGCCCTGTGCTTGACAAAATAAAAAGAAATAAAGTACATACATTGATACATTAAAAATATTTAAAATATTATGAGGCTCCTTGTCTTGGAATTCATGCCCATTTATCTGCCAGGCCTAGGATTTGAACTCAGGCTCTGGGTAAATATGCAGCACTGTGGGGGATGGGGAAGTTCACCGTGCTGGAAGACAAAAGGCAGGCCTGTCCCTAGGGCCTGAATTCAAGTCCTAACACTCTAAAGAATAATATGCGTATACATTTTAAATACATTATTTATATTTACATACACGTTTACTGCATAATGTGATTAGTGTAGTTATTCATTTTATTTGTGTTTTATTTCTTATGTATTTTTGTGAGTATGATTACACATATACCATTTTTTGCAGCTTTTTTCGTAGGACATAGATTTGCCTATGAATTCTACATCATCCTGAGACCCAGGGCTTTCATGGATAAGGAAACAAGTGTGACAATTGGGTTTTCCAACAGGATTAAGTTTTTGGCAGTTCTGTGACTTGACCTCAGGGCCTAGCAGGTCCATTTCATGAATGGTTAAATGTTAGCACACCAGTCTGATGCAAGTGAAGTTGGAAGGCAAATTTGAGGACCTGAGATCAAACCCTAGGAATAGCCAATATATAAACAGATAGATGTTCAGATTGCAGTGTGTGTGTGTGTGTGTGTGTGTGTGTGTGTGTGTACATGTGTGTGTATTTACATATGTATATACATCTATAAATATATACAGAGAGAGACAGAGAGACTTTTATGTAGATTCTAGTGTGTAACCCTGTATAAAGAGTGATGTCTATAGCTTATTTTTATATATTCCATTAATACCATTTATTTGGTCTAAAATTGTGCCTCCATTAATTAATCACGGTAGAACACTTAATAAAGAATTAATCCATGACCTATATTTATTGCATACAATCTTATACTGGAATAACTATCTAATTAGTAATTCAGTTGGTACATTTCAAACATTCTATTAGTGTTCCTATACATAGGAACGAGTTTCCTAGGATCTTCAGCCATGTATAAGTGGCAGTATTAGGATCGAACTCAGGGCCTAGGTATCTGGGTTGGACTCATACTTCACTGACAGCCTCCAGCCTTCATCCATGCAAGCTCATGTAAATTTTCAAGCTGAGTCATTGAGACCCACGAGGATCACAGTACTAAGGAAACAAAGGTAAAACTGTTGTGTAAAACTTCCTGTTTTTCTCCTCCTCCATTTTTGTTGGTTTGATGTACTTTTGCCAGTTCTGGGAGTTGAGCTTGGGTCCTAGGATCCCTGGATCATTTGTGAGTGTAAAAGCTGTACCCCAGCCTATGGTAATCATGGTTTAAGACACAATAAAATGGTTAGTTGAGCAAATGGAGCTCAGGGAAAATGTCTAAGCTCACAGTTCAAGCCTCAGAACCTGCCACAAAAAAAGAGCCATTAATTCCCTGTGTCTGTGTATGTATGCATGTATTTGTATCAGTGAACATTCAGAGTTTTTATGAAGAAAGGCACCCAGCTAGGAAATTTGCTTTGAATAGAATGATTTCATAGCACAGAGAGTGCTTTCAAGACAGTGCATGTTCCGGGGTTACCCTCACTGTTCCCAGGGTAGCATGAGGGTTCTTCATACCCCAGGCTGCTGGAGGAAGTCTGCCTCATTTGTAGAACAGGCAGACAAGAAGCCTCATTCCTATAGAGCTGTGTAACAAATAATTCATCTGGGTCATTTAGTGAGGGTGAGTGTGGGCAGGCTCTGAAGATCAGGAGAAAAAGGCCTCTTTGTACGCCAAGCTATCTCTCTCCCCAGTGCTCTCTTTTGACAGGAAGCCTTCATTTGTGCCACCTCCCATGGCAGGCCAAGTTCCCTACACTCATCCTGTCTTTGTAAGACTATGTTTCTGTTTTGAAACAAACTACTACCATTAATTCAAGGGTCCTTCTGGCAGACAATTAAGGAGCTGAACCTAATGAAATTATTCATTATTGGCAACGGTGCTTGAACTCAGGACCTTATCACTGTACCTCAGTTTCTCCTGTACAAAGACAGCACTCTACCACTTGAGCCACAGTGCCACTTCAGGGATGTGGAACTTTTCTATGGATGTGGTACTGAGGATTCAAACCCAGGGTTTCACACATACAAAGCAGTCTACCCCTAAGAAAAATTGCCAGCACTCCACTTCAGATTTCTTTCTTTCTTTTCTTGTAAGTTGGAGGAGTTGAAATCTGGGTCTGGGTGCTATCCCTGATCTCTTCAGCTTAAGTCTAGTGCTCTTCCACCTGAGCTACAGTGCCCCTTCAGGCTTTCTGGTGGTTTATTGGAGATAACCATCTCAAGGAATTTCCTGCCCAGGCTGGCTTCGGACCATGATCTGAGATAGCTTTGAACAGAGATCTTCTACTTCCTGAGCAGGCAGGATGATAGACCTCAGCTAAATACACCTAAGCCATGACAATTTGCTTGAAGGGGGTTCTTGGCTCTGCATTGTAGAACGTTAGTCATGAGCCCAAGTAGAAATTCAGTACCTAGGCTCTGAGTTCAAAGTTCATAATGGAGAAAAGTAAACCAAAACAATTGTCTGCAGGAGACAAGTCACTAGAGCTCAGTATATACATAAATTTGGCCCTGCCTTGGGGACATATCTGAGCCTCAACTTTATCATCTGCACAATCATCTTACTTGTGTAGCTCTTATAAGGACCAGATGAAAGTAAACAACTCATGAAGGACTCAGCACATAGCACCCTGTGAAGGACTCAGGACACAGTACCCTATGAATGACCCAGCACCACGTGAAGGACACAGCACCCAGCACCCCAGGAAGGACTCATCATATAGCTGTATTGCATAAATTGTCATTAGATTTAGGGTGCTTTAATCAGTATCACCACTCTTTCAGATACACGTCACAAACCACACAAGTTTATATCTAACGGTTTAGAGGGGTAGGTTTTTGTGGGGAGGGTCATCAGCCTCGGGGATTGCACTCATAGGTTGGAGGTACTGTCCTAAGCTATTTTCCCCAAGGCTGGAGTTCTACAACCTTGAGGCACAGCTCAGAGTCTCCCAGACTTCCTGCCAGGGCTGTTTTCAACCCACCAGTGTCTGATCTCATCTTCCGAGCAGCAAGGGGTGAGCCAGCAGCATCTGGTTCCATGGTTGACCTCTGGCTAAGTCAAGTTAGATGGCAGCCATCAGCTTCAGACCCCTACCTTGCTCTGTGATGAGAAATTTGAAATCCTGCCCTTCTACACTTGCAGTCAGAACATTCTAATTTGTTTTTGGTGTCAGTCCTGGGGCTTGAATAAAGGCCTAGACACAGTCCTTAAGCTTTCATGCTCAACAGCAGTGCACCACTGCTTGAGTGACAGCAGTACTTCCAGCATATTCTGTGCATGTGATAGTGTGGAATTGAACCCAGGGCTTCATACATACTAGGCGAGCACTCTACCACTGAGCCTCAGGAATGACAAGTGTAGAAATAGATATGTAGATTGTTACACACACACACACACACACAAACACACACACATATATACATCTAGAAGTATATATATATATATATATATGTATGTATGTATAAAACAAGACAGAAATATTTGTATATTAGTTAATTATATATACTACATTATTACCAATTATCAATAAATTATTCCTTCCTTTTCTTAAGTATTATGGTTGAATGCATAACAAACTATTAATTGAAAATTAGTCAATGTACTATAATTATTGTGTATAATTTTATAATATAATCATACACTACTAATGTAATTGTTACTTTGCAACATTCCATTCGTATTGATATATATCAGAATGCGTTTCTTAGAATCTACTGCCATTCATAGGTGGCAGTCCTGGGATTCGCACACTGGGCCTAGGTTGCTGATTTTGGCTGTGCCTTCCCTGATAGCCCACTAAAATTTAGCAGTGCAAGGTAATGTACACTTTCCTGGCCCTGTCATTTAGAACCAGGATGGTTGCAATGCAAAGGACAAAACAAAGTAAAACTGCCTTCTCGGACTTCCCAGTTTTATCCTTCTCCTTTTTTTCCCTCTCTTTTTTCTTTTTTTTTTTCAGTTTTGCAGCCAGAACTATGGGTCTGGATGCTGTCCCTCAACTCTTCAACTCAAGGTTATCGCTCTACCATTTGAGCCATAGCACTACTTCCCTTTTTTCTGCTTATGTGGGGCTGAGGAATCAAATACAGGGCCTTATGTATGCAAGACAAGCCGTCTATCACTGAGCCACCTTCCCAGCACTTCTCCTTTTTTTTTTTTGCCAGTCCCAAGGTTTGAACTTGGGTCCTAGGTTCTCAGGATGGGCTGTGGGTCCTGAGGCTGCACTCCAGCCTAGGAAGATCGAAGCTGAGACAGAGTTGCCATGAGCTGAGGTCAATCCCCAGGCATTGCCAAAATAAAATTAAGGCCCTGGCTTGGAAATTGCACCGTTTTTCTGACAGGCCTGGGATTTGAACTCAGGGTCTGGGTAACTCTGTGGCACTGTGAGGGAGAAGAAGCTCACCATCATTGAAGAAAAGATTTTCAGCCAAGTTCCTAGGGCCCAAATTCAAGCTCCAGCACTGCATATGAGATTTATTTACATACATGGGTTTAATCCTTATGACATTTATTACCCTTATATTCTTTAATTTTATTTAGTACTATTTCATATATAGCATCTATTTCATTTATTACATCTTATCACATGGATCTATTTGCATATAGATTATACATCTTACTGAGACCCAGGACTTTCACAGAGAAGGAAAAAAATGTCTCAAAATTGGCTTCTAACTCCACATATAATTTTTTTTTTGTTGGTCGTGGGGCTTGAACTCTGGGCCTGGGCGCTGTCCCTCAGCTCTTCAGCTCAAGGCAAGTGCTCTACCAATTGAGCTACAGCACCACTTCCGGTTTTCTGGTGGTTTATTGGAGATAGGAGTCTCACGGTCTCTCCTGCCCGGGCTGGCTTTGAACCGTGATCCTCAGATCTCAGCCTCCTGAGTAGCTAGGATTGCAGGCGTGAGCCACCAGTGCCCGGCTTCACATATAAAATTTTGGCCATGCTGGGATTTGAATTCACAGGCCACAATGCCCAATTCATGAAAGGGTCAGTTGTAAAACAAAAGGCTTTGGCAAACTGAGCTGCCAGCCAGTTCTGAGGACCTGGGAACAAGCCATAGTAATGATTGATAGATATAGATATAGTTAGATAGATAGATGTATAGTTTGCAATATATATGAGAGAGAATGTGAGGATATTAAATTATATATATTATGAATTATTATTAAATTATGCCTCCATTTAATGAAGTATCATGGTTGAATACTTATTAAAGCATTAATGTAAAAGTAGTCAGTATTCTTTAATTGGGAGAATCATACCATGATGCTAGAATGGAAGACATAATCCACCACATTTTTTGTGGCATTCTATAAGAAAATCATGAACCAGCTGCAAATTTAATTGTTACTTTTATTACATTCCAATAAGCATTCACATGAATAGGAAAGATTTTCTCCATTTGTAGGTGGCAGTCCTGGCATTCAACTCTAGGCCTGGGTAGTTTACTTTGAAATGCAAACCATTAGAATGACACTGTGAAGATTTCAGTTTGTCACAATGAAAAAAAAGAACAAGAAGAAAAGAAAGGCAGGTGTCAGAGGCTCCTGCCTGTAATCCTAGCTCTTCAGGAGTCTGAGAGGTAGAGAATGCCTGTTTGAATTCAGCTGGGAAAGGAAAGTCCACAGCACTCTTATTTCTGAGGGATCAAAGGAATAAAAAGTCGCCATGAATGGGGCAGTGGCTCAAGGAAGGAGTGCTACCCTTGAGCAAAAGAAGCTCAAGGACAGTGCCTGGGCTCATGATACAACCCCCAGACATGCCAAACAAACAAACAAAAAACAAGTAACTCCACGTCTCCCCATGTATGTATGCATGCATTTCTATCAGTGAAGGTCCAGAGTCCCTATGATGAAAGGCACCCAGGTAGGAAATTTGCTTTGAATAGAATGATTTCATATCACAGACAGTGTTTTCAAGACAGTGCATGTTCCGGGGCTCCCCTCACTGTTTCCAGAATAGCCTGAGGTTTTCTCCGCACCCCAGGCTGCTGGAGGAACTGCTTCATTGTTGGAACAGGCACACAAAAAGCTTTACTCCTGTACAGCTGTGTAACAATCAATTCAGCTGGGGCAATTAGTGAGGATGAGTTGGGCAAGCTCTGAAGACCAAGAGAAAAAAGACCTTTTTGTACCCCAAGCTATCTCTCTCCCCAGTGCTCTGTTTGGACAGAGAGCCTTCATTTGTGCCACATTCTGTGGCAGGCCAAGTTCTCTGCAATCATCCTGTCTATTTTAGACAATGTTCCAGTGTTGAAATAAACTGCTACAATTAATTCAATGGTACTTCTGGCAGACAACAAGGGAGCTGAACCTAATAAAATGATTCAATATTGGCAATGGTGCCTTCCTAGGTTTCTGGAAGTTTGCTAAATCTAAACACATGTGTAATATCACAATGCTTCCTGTCATTTAGGGCTGGTGAAGCTCATCTGGTTTTGAAACCTTTGACCTCTCCTAGTTGGGTCCTGGGTGGCTAGGTTTGGGGTTGAACAAAGGGCCTTGGTGCTGACCATGAGATCAGAAGAGAAGCTCAGTGCTTTACCATTTGGTGTCACAGCTTCACTTCTGGTGTCTGTGGTGTGTGTGTGTGTGTGTGTGTGTGTGTGTGTGTGTGTGTGTGTGTGTGTGTGTGTGTGTGTGCATACACTTGTCCTGGAGCTTGAACTCAGGACCTGAGCACTGTATCTGAGTTTCTCCTGTACAAAGATAACACTCTACCACTTGAGCCACACAGCCACTTCAGGCTTTTTTCTAGTGATGTGGTACTAAGGAATCAAACCCAGAGATTCATACATGCAAAGCACTCTACCCCTCAGACACATTCCCAGCACTCCACTTCAGGTTTCTTTCTTTCTTTTCTTGGAAATTGGAGGAGTTGAAGTCTAGTCCTGGGTGCTGTCCTTGAACTCTTCATCTAAAGCCAAGCACTCTACCACTTGAGCTACAGCATACCTGCAGATTTTTGGTAGGTCACTGGAAAGAAGCCTCTCAAGGATTTTGCTGCCCAGCCTGGCTTTGGGCTGTGATCCTCAGCTCTCAGGCTCCTGAGTAGCTAGGAAGACAGGCGTGAGTCGCCGGAGCCCAGCTTCCACTTCAAGTTTCTAAGTAGTGAATAGGAGATAATAGTCTCATGGGAACTTTTGTGTCTGGGATAATTTAGAACCGAGATTTTTACATCTCAGCTTGCTGACTAGGCAGGATGACACACCTCAGCTACACACACCTAGACTGTAATGCTCTGCTGCAAGGGGGTCCTTGGCTCCACATTATAGGATGCTAGCCATGAGTCCATCAGGGAAGGGTCAGTGGCTAGGCCCTTAGTTCAAGGTCCATGACTGAGAAAAATAAACCAAAACAATTGTTTGCAGGAGAAAACTCACTAGAGTTAGGTACATACATCTTTTTGGCCCTGTCATGGGGATATCTGAGCCTCAAGTTTCTCATCTGCACAATCATCTGACTTGTGAAGCTCTTACAAGGACCAGATGAAAAAATGTACCCCGTGAAGGACTTAGCACACAACACCTCATGAAGCACTCATCACATAGCTATATCCCACATACTGTCATTAGAATTAGGGTGCTTTCATCAGTATCACCATTCTTTCAGAAACACATCACAAACCACACAAAGTTCACATCTAATGATTTAGAGGGGTGGGTTTTATTGGGTAGGTAGAGTCAGCCATGGGGATTGCACTGAAAGATTAGGGATACTGTCATAAGATCTTTTGCTCACGGCTAGAGCTTTACCACTTTGAGCCACAGCCCAGAGTTTCACCGATTTCCTGCCAGCACTGGGTTTTTTAACCCACCTGTGTCAGATCTCAGTTCCCAAGGATCTTGGATGATGGGGTGAGTGATCCAGCAGCATCTGGTTTTGTGGTGCTGAGTTGCAGCAGTTTACCTCTGGCTAAGTCAGGTTAGATGGAAGCTGTCAGCAACAGACTCCTGGCTTGCTCTGTGATGAAGTATTTGCAGTCCTATCCTTATATAGTTGCAGTCAGAACATTCTTTTTTTGGTGCCATTCCTGGGTCTTGAGTAACACAGTCCCCAAGCTTTTATGCTCAAAGCTCGTGCTCAGCTGATTGAGCAACAGCATGACTTCTGGATTTTTCTGTGCATGTGGCAGTGAGGAATCGAACCCAGGGCTTTATACGTATTAGGTGAGCACTCTAATACTGAGCCCCAGTAGTGACAAGTGAATAAACAGATAAATGTGTAGATTTGTAGATAGATAGATAGATAGATAGATAGATAGATAGATAGATAGATAGATAGATAGATAGATGGATAGATAGATAGATAGATAGATAGATAGATAGATAGATAGATAGATAGACAGACAGACAGACAGACAGACAGATGTAGGTGCATGAAACAAGAGAGAGAGATGTCTGTATACTATGAAAATGCATATATGATATTACTACCAATTATTGGCAATTAAATTATGCCTTCCCTTTTTAAGTATCATGATTGCATACATAATAAAATATTAATTGAAAATTAGTCATGGTAGTATAAATGTTGTGTATAATTTTATAATATAATCAAACACTAACTACTTATTTAGTTGTTACTTTTATAACATTCCATTTGTATGGATGTACTTGAGAATGGGTTTCTTAGAATCTCTGACATTCATTATTGGCAATCCCAGGATTCAACCTCCACACCTAAGTTGCCAGTTTCGGCTATGGTTTCCTTAATAGTCCGCCAAACCTCAGCAATGCAAGGTCATGTACTCTTTCTTTGCCTTGTCATTTACATCCAGGATGGTCACAATACAAAGGAAAAAAAATAAAACCATCTTCTTGAACTTCTCAGTTTTATGCTTCTCCTTTTTTTTTTTTGCCAGCCCCAAGATTTGAACTCTCCTAGGATCCAAGGGTTGGCTGTGGCAGAGGTGCCAAGACTTGAGAGCAAGCCCTGTGCTCGGCTAATAATAATAATAATAATAATAATAATAATAATAATAATAATGCCCTGGTTTGGAATTTACACTATTTTTCTGGAAGGCCTCGTATTTGAACTCAGGGTCTGGATAATTTTGTGGCATTGTGGATGAAGGGGAAAGGCTCACCATCCTTGAAGACAAGAAATTCAGACCAGTTCCCAGGGCCTGAAATGAAGCCCCAACACTGGAAAAAGTAATATTAATATATGAGATCTATTTACATACATGGGTTTAGTGCATATGATGTTTATTACCCTTATTTATTTAGTATTATTACACATATAACAGTTCTTTTATTACATCATATCACATAGGATATATTTGCATGTGGATTATACATCATACCGAAACCCAGGAAAAGGAAACCCAGAAAAGGAAAAAAATGTGTCAAAATTGGCTTCTTACTCCACGAATAAATTTTTGGACATGCTGGGATTTCAACTTATGGCATACAATGGCCAATCCATAAATGGGGTCACAGTCTTAGCACACCAGCCTCTAGCAAACTGAGCTGCCAGAAAGTTCTGAGGACCTGTGATAAAGCCACAGGAGTACACAATATAGATAGATAGATAGGTAGATAGATAGATAGACAGATAGAATAGATAGACGTGTAGATATATATAAATGCAGAGAGAGAGGGAATGTGAGGATATTAAATTATATATATAATAACCAATTATTAGTTATCAAATTATGCCTCCATTTAATGAAGTATCACTTTTGAATACTTATAAAAGCATTAATTAAAAATTAGTCAATATCCTTCAATTAGCGAAATCATACCATGGTGCTACAATGGAAGACATAAATCCAATAATTTTTATGTGGCATTCTAAAATAGAATCATGAATTAATTGCAAATGTAATTATTACTTTTATAACATTCCATTAGCATTCACATGAATAAGGATGAGTTTGTCAAGATCATCTTCAATTTGTGGGTGGCAGTCTTGGCATTCGAACTCCAGGCTTGGGTAGTTTACTTATAATGCAAACCATTGGAATGACAGCATGAAGATTTCAGAATGTTATGATTACAAAAAAGAACAAGAAGAAAAGAAAACCAGGAGCCAGGGTCTCCTGCCTGTAATCCTAACTCGTCAGGAGGCTGAGATATAGAGAATGCCAATTTGAATTCAACCGGGACAGAAAAGTCCAAGACATTCTTATTTCTAAGAGATCACAGGAAAAACCATACATGAATTGGGCTGTGGCTCAAAGGCCGAGCACTACCTTTGAGCAAAGGAGCTCAGGGACAGGGTCTAGGCTCATAGTACAAACCTGGAACTGTCCCCCCCCAAAAAAAGAGGCAATAACTCCATGTCTCTGTGTGTGGATGGATGATGGATGGATGATGGGCATTCAGCAGGTTGCCCATGCCCATCCCTCTAATCTGGGCAAGCTGGGACAAGCCTTGAATTGTACTAAGTCTTAGCCAACAGCTTGAACATAGCATCCTTTTTCTGCCATTACTAACTGAAGCCTGATGGGACACCTAGCAGCCAGCCACTGCCTCTAGGGAGACCACAGTACCTATACTGTAGGAGTTGTCAAAGGTTCTGGCTCCATATTCTCTATCCCTCTGTAGAATGTGAGACTAGACCTCTGAGGCATGGTGGCTATCACTCATTTATCATTCCTCATTGCTGAGTCACAGGCTGGTCCCAAATCTTGGCAAAGATATGAAATAGTCAGCAATATCTATGCTGAAAGGGGTATGCCAATCAATCTCACCCTCATAATTCCTGTTATACGTGAGACTTGGTCTGTGAATGTGGCTTAGTGGTAGCGTGCTTACCTAGCACGCACTAAGCCCTGAGTTTGATTGCTCAGTAGAACACAAACAGAAAAAGCCAAAAGTGGCACGGTGGTTTAAGTGATAGAGTGCTAGCCTTGCGCAAAAGAAGCTCAGAAACATGCCCGGAACCTGAGTTCAAGCCCAAAGATTGGAAAAAAAAGTGACCCTGATGAGACATATTCTTCTGGGACTCAGAGGAAGACCAAGGTTATAGGTAAGAGGTAAGGTAGACGGCAGGTGCTGGTGGCTCCCCCTGTAACCTACTCAGGAGACTGAGATCTGAGGATCCCAATTGCAAGCAGGAAAGTCTATATGAGACACTTTTCTGCAATTAAACATCCAAAAAGCCAGAAGTAAAGCTGTGTCCCAACTAGTAGAGTGTTAGCATTGAGCACAAAAGCTCAGGGATAGGATAGCATCCAGGCCATGAATTCAAACCCCAGGACTGGCACGCACACGCACATGCACACACACACACACACACCAAGATAGAGCATTTGCCAATCAGCCTGCAAATGTTCCATCTCTAGAAACTCAATACTTAAAAAAAAGAGGGAGAAGGGAAGGAAAGACTTGCTCCACGAGGTGATATAACCAGTGCCAAAATTCCACAGGAGTTCTAAGATGTGGATTCAGGACAGAGGGTCTCAGGCAGAGGGTCCAACATGGGCAAAGATCCTGAGGTGTGGTGGAGAGCAGATGGTGTGGGTAGGATGAAGATTCTGTGGCTTCAGACAAGTCTGGGAGGACATTCAAGGTTGGGTCAAGGTTTGTACTTGAGTCACGTAGGGTACACGGTCTGGTCCCAGAATGGGGCCCAGGGGGAAGATTAGCTTGCTTTTTAACACGTACCCCAACCATTTTCTATGGCTGAAAGCTTATTTTTCACAGCTCTTGACCCTCAGACCTCCTTTTTGTGGAGGAGTCAAGGCAAACACAGGGAAGAAAGCTTGCTTAAGAAAAGTTTCTAGCCCAATACCACCAGTGGCTCAACCCCTGTAATCCTAGCTATTCAGGAGACTGAGATAGAGATCGTGGGTCAAGCCAGCTCAGGGGAAGAAAGTTAGTGAGATTCTTCTTGCTAATTAACTACCAAAAGCCTGAAATGGAGCTGTGGCTCAAGTGGTAGAGTGCTAACCTTGAGGGAAAATGTTAAGAGACCAGGGCCCAGACTCTGAGTTAAAACCCAGTACTGGCACAGATACAATAAAGAAAATCTTTCAGGAGCTCCTAGTCTATTGTGGTTAAAGGCCAGATCAGCCGGGCACCAGTGGCTCACACCTGTCATCCTAGCTCCTCAGGAGGCTGAGATGTAAGGACCACGGTTCAAGGCCAGCCCAAGCAGGAATCGGGAGACTCTGATCTCTTAGGAACCTCCAGAAAACCGGAAGTGGCTCTTTAGCTCAAGTGGTAATCTGAAGAGCTTGGGGACAGTGCCCAGGCCCAGAGTTCAAGCCCCATGACTAACACCTGGCCTGCTTGGACCTCCCTCTGTTGCTCTAAGTAGAGTACTTTCCAGTGGGCCACTGAGGGTCTCCCAATGTCTAGGTGTCCTACAAGTCTTGAGAGCAGCCTGTTTGGAGGCCATTACCTATAGAGCAAGCTACAGTACCAGAGAAGAGTTGAGCCTTGGGGCATGGAGATAATCAGAATCGCATCTGTCATGGGTGTAATGTGGATCTGACCAGTAAATTGACATCTTAGACCATGGTTCTGGGCCAGGAGGGGCAGAAGCTGCACACCAGGTAATGCCCACGCATATGAGTATGAATTTGTCAGGCACACTTTGGGCAGGTGTTGAGTTGGGCTCATGAAAGAATTGTAGTCTCAAGAATTCACAGCCGGCTGGTTGGTGCTTGTAGCAGTCACTGTCCCTGGAGTCCCAGGGACTCAGAGGCCTGCTTTCCACACCAGTGCTCGGGGGCAGATGAAGGTCTGCAATCATGGGCCGACTACAGACAAGCATCCATAGTGTCCTTCCCATGGTCCTGTGGCCCCGTACATGGATGGATGTATCTCTTTAGAGTTTACTGTGACTATGCCTCAGGACTGCCCCCAGTTCTAGTTCAGCTCATCATAACCACCTTTCTCTGTGTTTGTGTGTGTTTGTGTGTGTGTGTGCGTGTGTGTGTGTATCTGTGAGTGTGTGCATAAGCATTTTGGGACTAGGGCTTGATCTCAGGGCCTGGGCTCTGTCCCTTACTTTTTTGATTCAGGGCTAGCACTCTACCGGTTAAGCCACAGCTTTTCTTCCAGCTTTCGGGTGGTTATTTGCAGAAGAGAGTCTCACAGATTTTTCTAGCTGGGCTGCCTCTGAATGGCAATCCTCATATCTCAGACTCCTGAGGAGCTAGGAATATGAGAGCATGAGTTATTACCATCTGGCCACAGTTTCTTTCTTTGCTAAAACAGACTACCTCTCTCCAGCTGAGCACCCATCTACAGCTACCCCTCCTAACCCTGACTTCAGATGAAACATAACCTCCTCCCCTGAGGAAAAAAAATGGGATCAGGTTTGAGCTTTACGTTCTTCACGCAGTCAGGGGCTGCTGGGAGTTGATGTGGAAGTCAGAGATCTAGGCCAGGGCAAGAAGACAGCTGTTAGAACAGAAGAGATTATGAAAACACAGCCTTGCAGCTGGGTGCCATTGGCTCATGCCTATAATCCTAGCTACTCAAGGCTGAGGCCTGAGGATCAATCAAGATTCAAAGCTAGCCTGGGCAGACTCTTATCTCCAATGAATCACCAAAAAGATGGGTAGGAGAGCTACTGTTGTACTGCTGTACTACTGTTCAAGTAGTACAGCACCAACCGTGTGCAAACAAGCTAAAGCATACCACCGAGACTCTGAATTCAAGCCCTGGTAAACACACACACACACACACACACACACACACACACACACACACACACACACACACACACACATCCTTAGCAGGTACCAGTGGCTCATACCAGCAATCCTAGATACTTAAATGGCTGAGCTCTTAGGGTGGCAACTTGAAGCCAATCCAAGCAGGAAAATATGTGAGACACTTCTGTCTATTAAACTACTAAAAAAGATGAAAGGTGAGCTGTGGTTCAAGTGTTAGAGTGTTAGCCTTGAACAAAGGAAGCTCAGGGACAGTGCCAAGGTCTGAGTTCCAGCTCAAAGATTTTTTTAAAGACACCCCGCCCCCCAACCAGGTCATAAATCCAGATTTTGGTCATTCTAGATCTCACTTCCGCTCCTGTCACTTCCACAGCACAAGTGGCCAGTGCATGGCCAGCACTGGGTTAAGAAGTGAACTTACACAAGGGGTACATAGCCAGGTCAAGGATAATGCCCCAGAACATTGAGGTACTAGCCAAACCAGTCTCTCATCCCCCAATTCCCTGGCCCTAGAAATCAAAATCTGTGACTCTGTATTCTGGACATCAGGAATTGTCTAGAAGGACCTGAGAGATCCTGCTAGGGCCAGAAGATAGACTTGCCTGTGACAAGATATCGACCAATATTTCCAAGCCACCTTGGCCTCACCTCCCATGTAGCCCCTGATCATCCTTGCTGGGTCAGCCTTCAGTCAGCCCTCAAGCTCGAGTTGGCCAGTCACTGTTAACCACCCTTCCTCCACTCCACTGCAAGCCTGCTGGGAGTAGGATGTGCAGCCAGAGGCCCAGCTGAAGAAAAGGACAACACATCGCATGATAACTGACTCTGTCCCGCCCCCCAGAGGCAGGGGAGAACATATGCTAGCTGGCCCTGCTGACCCAGAATCCTTTGGAAGCGGACAAAGATATGGACAGTCGATCTTGGGCCCCAAAGAAAAGCTGGAATATTCAGGTCTCTGGAAATTTAGAACTCATTATAGATCCTGATAGGGGGCTAAAGACAAGGATGCCATGGAGGAGAGGCACCATACGAATTCAGGAATAGGCAGACAGGCACTCAGGAAGTGGACAGAGAAAGATGAGGGAAAAATACACACACACACACACACACACACACACACACAATTAAAAAAAAAAAAAACAAAACAAAAACAAACGGGTAGCCCAAGGCCCTGAGCACATGAATATCCCAACCCCCGAGAAGATGCCACTATTGTCCTCAGACCAAGTGTAGACAAAACTCAGAGCTTCTCACACATCTGGAATGGCTCCTAACACAGCATAGCATTTCCTACTGTACACAACACTATGAAGAAAACTCAGCCACCTTATTTTTGGTTGTGGGTCATAGGGTTTGAACTTTGGGCCTGCACACAGTCCCTCAGCTCTTCAGCTGAAGATGTGCGCTCTAACACTGGAGCCAGAGCACCACTTCCGGTTTTCTGGTGGTTCACTGAAGATAGTCTTACAGACTTTCTTGCCCAAGCTAACTTTGAACTGTGATCCTCAGATCTCAGCTTCCTGAGTAGCTAGGATTACAGTTGTGAGCCACTGGCATCGCCCAGATTCAGCCACCTTCTTACACAGAGTACTTTCCCTGATGATGATTTTTGCTCAAGGCCAGTGCTCTACTACTTGAGCCATGGCCCACTTTCAGTTGGAGGTTGGAGATGAGACTCTCATGGGACTTTCCTGCCTCGGTTGGGAAATAAGATCCTCTGGATCGCAGCCTCCCAAGTAGCCAGGATGACAGGCATGAGCCACCAGCACAGGGCTTATGGTCCCTCATTCTTTAGAATTTCCACCTAGTCCTCCTCTAGACAGTACCACCTACACTCTTTAACCTCTCTCAGGGACAGCAAAGTGAGGCTTGAAGTCTGGGTAGGACCATGGACATTAAAGGGCTCCCTTCACATCACTACCCCTCTCTAAGCTCCCATCCACCTCCTCTGGATGGCCTAGTCATCTGGGCAGATCAGAACCACTAGGACATCTGGAGCTGCCCTGTATCCCCCTGCCCCTACCAACTGGTACCTGAGGATTTCTGGGACCAGCTACTCTGTATCCAGTTGGAAGACAATAGGAGGGTTGCTGATAACCAGGTCCAGGGGTGCCCAGGCAGGAGTGTCCAAATCCCCTCTTTCAAAGGAGATACAAAGCATAGATGGATCTACTAAGAGCTACAGGGCATGGTCATTCACCTGTCACCGAGGTCAATTGGAGTGCTGTTATATGTTGACAGTGCTGGGGCTTGACCTCGGGGCCCAGGCGCTATCCCAGAGCTACTTTTGCTCTAGGCAAGTGCTCTTCCACCTGAGCCATGGTGCCACTTCCGGCTTTTTCTGTGTATGCGGGACCTAGGAATCAAACCCAGGGTTTCCTGTGTGCTAGGCGAGCTCACTGCTGCTAAGAGACAATCTCAACCCTGGATAGCTGTTCTTCTGTGACACCTTGGACCTGTCTTGGGACAGACTTGCACATCTTTACTGAGTTTGTCACCACTAGCCCTGGCTGGAAATGAACATGCTCAGCTATGTTGTCCTTTATCTACAGCATCTTTGCTCTCTGTTCTTCCTGTCAGATCCTCTTTGTTAAGCAAGACCCCCTGTCAAGTGCTGCCTCTAAGAAGCCTGCTCCAATCACCCTGGCAGAGAGGGATCTTCTCTGCTCTGCAGGCTGCTGGCCTTGTCAAGCTCTGCCTACCAGCTGGTGTGTGTTCAGAAAGCACACAGGGGGAAGGTCTGGCTTTTACCACCCAATTTCTGAAGGCTCTGATACACTACCCAGAGACCAGTGCTGTATCACACTCTGGAAGAGAGCACTCAAGGCTCAAGCAGTCTGGGGACAACACATGGGACCATTTCTTTATGTGGGCTTGAACTGAGGATCTGGGACCTGTCTCTGAATTTTTGTGCTCAATGCTGGTGCTCTATCACTTGAGCCACAGCTCCACTTCTAACTTTTTGGTGGTTCCATGGAGAGTAGAGTCTCACTGGCTTTCCAGCTTATGGCTGGCTTCGAACTTTGATCCTCAGATCTCTGCCTCCCAAGTAGCCAGGATGTCAGACATGAGCCTGAGCCAGAGGTGACAGGCACCAGAGCCTTTCTTTTGAGCTTCTGTTTATCTCATGTCAACTGCAAGCCCTAGTTAAAATAGTCATTTACAGGGGATCAAGTTCCTCTCCTAGGTCAGTTAATCCAGGGAGAAAAAGTGTTTTTGGAAAAGGCTACTCTGAGTTGGATTAGGTGAGTGTGTGTGAGAGTATGAGTTGCGGGGATACTTACCCCCATGTCCGCAGTGCCTCATCCTCCCAGTGGTGAGTAAATCCAGGATCCCCATCCCAAGGAGGGAAGGTAGGGGATGGTACTTAAGATCATATCAAGAGGGATGATCTAAATACTATCCTGCAGCTCAAGCCGGGAGAGATAATAGACAGAAGGAGAGGTTTAGAGGAACATCAAGGGAAGACCCTTACCTTTGGATACAAGTACCAGAGTGGAGACTGAATCCATCCTTTTTGGTAGTAACATAAGAGGTGCCCATTATTCGTTTATTTTATGTTTTGTGAGTCCTAGGGCTTGGGTTCAGGGCCTCGGTGTCATCCCTGAGCTACTTTTACTCAAGGTTGAAGCTCTACCACTTGAGCCACAGCACCACATCTGTCTTTTTTTCTGGTGGGGGTAGGTGGTTTATGGGAGATAAGAATATCACAGACTCTCCTGCCTGAGCTGGCTCTGAGTCACGACCATCAGACCTCAGCCACCAGCACCTGTTCACCACCATCCATTTATAATCCCCTAGGGCCAGTCCCAGGCCACCCACACTACACCCTCCATGTTTTGAGAAAGCAGACATAGGCGGGTTTGATACTTCAACAGCCTACCTACCTTTGAGCATTTTTCTGGGTCAGTCTGATAGCGGCTTCTTTCTTATGCACAGCAATGACTTGGTTCTGTCACAAGAACAAATGTCCCCCAGCAGGTGTCAGGCCTGGGGTCTTTCCTCTCCACACTGCCCCTTCTCCCCAAAATGACACAAAGCGAAAGTAGACATAGAGTGAATTCATTTTCTTATCATCAGGGTCTGGCCCAATATGTGGTGGTGAGGATCAGAGGCCCAGGATCGTGCTGTGCGGTTGGAAAACGCGATGCCTCCTCATCCACTTTGGTTACCAGAGAATAGTGGAGAAGGACTCAGCAGACGGACTGACGATGAATAACCATCATGGTCTAGCCTGGGCACAGAGGGGCATACTTCAGGGAGCTAGTTCAACAGGCTGAGCAAGACAGCTCCTGACCCACAGCCCACCTCCAGAATGAGAGGGCCATCTTGGGGCTCAGCTACATGGGGACACTAAGCCACCTCCTGCAGCACCCATTCAACAATTTCCTGTGAGAGAGAGAGAGACAGACAGACAGACAGACAGAGAAAGGGAGAGAAAGAGAGAGACAGAGACAGAGAGAGAAAGTCAAAAGTACACTTAAGCCATGTGCCAGTGGCACAGGCCTATAATGGTAACTACACAGGAGGCTGAGATATGAGGATCATGGTTCATAGCCAGCACAGGCAGGAACATCTTTGAGACTCTTATCTCCAAAGAACCACCAAAAAACCTTGAGTGGTGCTGTGGTACAAGTGGTAGAACGTTAGCTTTGATCTGAGGGGCTCGGGGACAGCACCCAGGCCCAGATTTCAAGCCCCTGACTGACAAGAAGTGTACTTCCTACCACAAGAAGTGGACTGATTAGCACCCATAGTCTTAGGGAGCATGGCAGAAAAGTCAGGTCGAGCTTCCTGTAAGCTGGGGGAAATAAGTAGGCCATCCAGCTTCTCCGTGCCTCATTTTCCCCAGCTGCAAAACTGAACACAGTGAAGGATCCCTTTCCTCATGGGGATAAGGTAAGGATGAAAGACAGCCATGTTTTGTTTCATAATCCCATACCTGTTGCACAATAAATAACAGGCCCCTTCTGAGCCCTTTATAGCTATCTTCTCGTCAAATGCTCACAGAATTGTCAAGAACTGAGCATGGCGCAACATGTCTACCATCCCAACTACAGATGACCACGCATGGTGGCCCATGCCTGTCACAGGAGAACCATGATCCAGCCCAACCTGAGCATATATTGAGTCTCTATCGTTGAAATGACCAAGAAAGAAAAATTTAGCTCCCATGGTAGAAGACCTGACTGGAAAACATAGGCCTGGAGTTCAAACTCTAATATACCAAAAAGAATCAGAGGCCTGGTGCCAGAAGTTCATGCCTATAATCCTATCTACTCAGGAGACTGAGATCTGGAAATCACAGGTCAAGATTTAAAATAGGGTTGGCTCTCCCCTCAGACGTCATGATCAGAAGACCCAGAGTCTGACCGACGCCAATATGCTTCATACTAACAGGACTCACATCCTTACTAAATGCTGGTCACACTCTCTGTCCCCCTGAGGAGCCACCCCCTGTGGGCCCCACCCCCAGGTCCTCCCAAGCTCCCTCTGCCACCACCAGGTCCAAGTGAGTAGACAGTTCCAGGGCACAAAGATCCCTTGGTCTTATAATTTAATAGTGTTGAGTCCCATACAAGCGTCTCACCCTTCCAGGCCCCCAGACTTCAGCCACAAAGCCCATACACCACCCAAAGATAGTGGTTAGAAGTTACAAAAGGTCCCAGTGCTCCTTGTTACAACCCACTTCCACACACATTCACTCACACACAAACATACAAACAAACACACACACACACACACACAAGGCCGGCAAAGGTGGCTCCTGTCTGTCATCCTAGTTACTCAAGAAGCTGAGGTCTGAGGATCACTTTTAAAAGTCAGCCCTTGTAGGAAAGTCTGAGACGCTTTTATCTACAGTGAACTACCAAATAGCCACAGAGGGAGCTGTGACTACTGTGTCAGAGCACTAGCTTTGACCACAAAAGGTCAGGAACACCACCTAGTCCTTGAGTTCAAGGCCCAGTTCTTGTACCTTCAAACAAACACAGACACAGATACAAACAGACAGACAGACGCACACACACACACACATACACACACACACACACACACACAGATAGCCCAAGGGTTCAGCAGTCCCTGAAAACAGAACCATGAACTCATTCCATTAGGATCACATCCCACCCCCAAGAAGGTGGCACTACCGACCTCAGACCCACTGAAGACAAAACATTGAGCCTCTCACATATCTGGAATGTCTCATAGACCAGCATGGCATTTCATACCATACACACTGCTATGCAGAAAACTTAGCCACCACTTTTATTGTTGTTAGTCATGGCTTTGAACTCTGGGACAGGTCACTGTCCCTCAGCTTTTCAGCTGAAGGTGAGTACTCTCCCACTTAAGCCACAGCACCACTTCCTGTTCTCTGGTGGTCCATTGGACATCAAGTCTCACAGACTTTTCTGCCCAACCTGGCTGTGAACCATGGTCTTCACTTCTCAGCCTTCTGAGTAGCTAGGATGACAGTTGTGAGCCACTGGCGACTTCCGGTTTCAGCCACCTTCACATACCCAGAGGAAAACCATCTTATAAGGCTACAAACTTCTTGCAACCCTTCACTTCAGATTTTGTCACCAAGCATCCAAATCCATCTTTATTGGAGAGAATACAGACACAGTAATCCCACCCCTGCACCCATTCGCCCACTCCCTGCCTGCCACAAGCCATGTCCTCTTGAAGCTGTGGCTTCAAGCTGGGGTAAACTTGGGGAGTTCTTAGAAATGTCTGTACAGTGGGGCGAGCACCTGGTCTCCAAACCACAGCACCCCCCTCTTCGTCCTTCCCACACCTGGACCATCCTTTGCAGGCAAATGTGTTTTACTTTGTTTCTTTTTTCAGTTGTGGGGCTTGAACCTTAGGCCTGGGTGCTGCCCCTGAGCATTTCAGCTCAAGGCGAGAACTCTACAACTTAAGCCATAACACAACAACACTTCTGCTTTTCTGGTGGTTCGTTGGAGATAAGAGCTTCAGGGTTTTTCCTGCCCTGGCTGGCTTTGACCCTGATCCTCAGATCTCACCTCCTGAGTTCCTAGGATGACAGTCATGAGCTAGTGCCACCCGGCCAAAGATACTTTTCCATGCCTGTCATCCTATCCCCTCAGGAGACTGAGATCTGAGGACCACAGTTGGATGCCACCCTTGGCAACAAAGTCCATGAGAGCTCTTTATCTCCAATTATAAACACCCAAACAAGTTGGAAGTGGAGCTGTGGCTCAAATGGTAGAGTGCTAGATTAGAGTATAAATGACAAGGGATAGGACCCAGTCCCTAGTTTCAAGCTTTTTCTAGCAATGACCCACCCAAGAAAGGGAAGCAGGTGGGCATATGGGAGCTGAAAGCTCACACATAATACTCAAGACTCCTAGAACAGATGCCATCCTGCTCTGATTCTCTAGATTCTATGTCCTACATCATGGTAATCTTAGATGGAACTTACCATGCACCAAGTTAGGATGTTCAAATACAATCTCATATTCAGGATCCCGTGACCTTATCAAAGACGCAAGATCTCTCACTGTCCTGCCTCTTCACTGGGTAGGGAGGTGAGGTCTAGTTATCCAACCACAAGATGTGGGAATGAAAGGATTTCTTGGCCAAGGGACGCAGGGCTCCAGGTCCCTCCCTCTCAGGAAGGAGAAAAGGGCTGATCTATCCCCGGAATGTTCCTGGGTTGTGAGTATCCTCAAAGAAAAAACCCTGCTCAGAGACCAGTGCCTCTGGTTTTCCCACCAGCCTCTATCCAAACCTGCCCCACCTTCAGTCTGCCCTCTCTGAATCTCAGATCTGCCACCTAGACTAAAGGCTGAGCCACCAAAGAGACCCATCTCTGCCTCTGAGAAAGGCAATCACGAGGTCCTAGCGCCCCATAGAGCCAGTCTGGGGCAACAAGGGTCCTCACTCCCACCCTCATTCCCTGCCTGTCTTGTGCTAGTGGCCAGCTTACTTCTGTCTCTGGAGGAGGAAAGAATGGGGTGGTGTGTCAACTTCAGATTGAGCCCTGGAAAGTCCCAGTCCCCAAGGATGTACTGCACAGACATCCTGCAGTGGACGATAGCCAGGTGGTCAATGGAGAACACAATGTGCCAGGACTCTTAATAACAGTGTGGCTGGGTCAAAGGCTCTATCAATTTTGGTCTAGGTTGTCAGGCAAAATCATGGCTCCAATGTCCTGACATTCCTGACCTGTGATCGTCCTCCTTCTTCATCTTCCTGCTTGTCCTGCCTCCTCCCCCCCCGACACTCCCTCACACCAATACCTCATAAGAACAATAGCTTGTTCTTATGTGAACAGAAAATAAACTCATTGGCGCAACGGATGATTGAAACCTGGTGACCCATCCTGAGTCCTAGTGTCCTCCCTAGGCTGCTTCCCTCTGCAGTCGGCTACCACACAGCTCCTGAATGTCAGAATGTTGCTGAGGTGTCAGTAGCTTGGTCCTACATACTGGCTTTAGGCTCTGAAATTGTCCCCACATAGGTTGTGAATGGTTTGCTCCCTTGATCCAGGGACTCCAAACCAAGGCTCACATGTTCTCCCTTCTTCTTTCCTTTCCTCTTTTTCTCCATCCAGCCTTCCCTCCTCTTTCTCTCTTTCCTTCCTTTCTCTCATTCCTGGCCTTGAATTTGGAGCCTAAGTGGTGTCCCTGAGCCTTTTTACTCAAGGCCAACAGACTATGGCTTGAGCCACACATCCACTTCTGGTTTTTCTTTTTGCTAGTTAGTTGGAGATAAGAGTCTTACAGGCTTTCCTGCCTTGGCCTCAAGCATCGATCCTCCCATCACAGCCTCCTATGTAGCTAGGATGACAGGCATGAAGCACCGGCATCCAGCTCAAACCAAGGTTTCTTCATGTGCTGTGGAACCAGCACTGGGAACTCTCATTGTCTATGACCCCTCCAGAGCCTGGCGCACACTGTAATTCTTTGTTGGATAAATAAATGAGCATCTGTCAACAAAAATACTACAGAAAAGTCCCATCCCATTTGTGTAAGCATCCTGGTGAGCGAGGCAAAGCCTGATGTAGCTCTCCCACAGTTCTCCCTCCTCCCTCTTCCCACTATCCAGGTGCCACCAAACTTAACTGTTTTGGCTCTGAAGACATGATCCAGGGTGTACTCGCTGGATTCCGGAGCCTCTGGGATGCCTATCTTCTCAAAGATCTCTGGCCAACGGCTGATCAGCTCTGTGGCACTCAATTCCCCACTCAGGTGTGAATGAGGTTCCCATGAGCTGAAGGCCAGGCTCAAGGGGCCTTCTCTCCTACCACTGGGGCCCGCCAGGATGGCCAACCACATCTGAACCCCCAAGTTTCATGTTACAGAGGAAGGATCCTCGAGGCATCTTGGGTTTCTAAATCTCCCAGAGTCCAGTGCAGGTGCTGAGAATCCTCTCTACTCTCAGCTGGCAGGCTAGGGATGGTGAGGTCACAATCTCTGCTCCCCATGACATCCTCAATGTTATGTCTAGGTCACAAGACCCCCATCAAGGAGACCACCGAGAGTCAGACTCTACAGCTGTTTTATTTAAACGGGCTGCAGCTCAGGCCTTGTCCTACACTCTGACACAGTGGAGCCCAGGAGGAGAGCCCCGAGCTAAGTATTTACAGGTCTTACGAAGGCACACAACTAGGTGCTTTAGCACCACGTGTTGCTCTGCTCTGAAACAAGCAACAAATGGTCACTGCCTCAAGTACTTTAACATTCACTCAACTCTGGGGGTCACACTAGAGAGAGTCAGAGGAGAATCAACAGCAGCCGCATAAAAGCAATCAAGGCATGATGTTCATAGCAGGAGACCATCTGGCTTGGGAACTCTGCTTGTGATACTTTGAATGTCATTGATTTTTGGCTGAAACAGTCTATCTAATTTGACCCATAATCCCAGGCATTAGTGGAAATTGCCAGCTTCAAGAAAAAACCCCGGAAAAGGTGACATTTCAGTTATCCCAATCAAACTTAAAGGGTTCCAAAATTAGTGGTCCCTTTTCGTTCCAGACAGCCCACAGTAGTTTACAGAAACACAGTCAGCAAGCCTTAGCTAACTGCCATGGCCTGATACCGAGCAGGCTCCAGCAGGGGGAAATGCATTTGTCTACCACTGCCCAGCTGGAAACAACACAGGCAGGACACAGATTAGAGTCTTCAGGACTCCAGGGAGGACTTCCCACCAGTGCACTCCCCCGAGAGGGAATCCACGCCACCAGTGGGGTGCCAGAGCATCCCTGCCCAGATGCCCATGGTCACCATCAATGCCCTGGGTAAAGTTGCCCTCTCATCCTCGGTAGTGGTGAACCATCTGCAATGTCACACCATTCACCATTTCCCAGACCCTCCTAGCTTCACAACCCCTGCCCTACTCGCCCCCTCCATCTCATTCCCTGTTCTTCAGCTCAAGGTGAGCACTCTATCGCTTGAGCCACAGAGCCACTTCTGGTTTTCTACTGGTTTTCATTGGAGATAAGAGTCTCATAGACTTTCCTGCCTGAGCTGGCTTTGAACTGCGATCCTCAGATCTTAGACTCCTGAGTAGCTAGGTTTACAGGCATGAGCCACCGGCGCCCGGCTTTTTCATTCTATTTCAAATTTGACATGTGTGTTGATATCAGAAACATAATGTGACCTCATAAGCATTGTAACATCATAAATCAGCAGTGACATCAAATTTTCATTATGACACCATCAGCTCATTGTGACATCACCAAACAACAATGGCATCATAGCATTATAAATCACAGTGACATTGTTATGACTTAACAGTGTGAAGGCCTATTCTGTGAATTCACTCTGTTTCAGAAACCCATTTTGACCATATAACCATTGTGATATCACAATCCTTTGTGACATCACATTGCCATTGTGATATCATTAACCTCTTGTGCCGTCACAACCAGTCCTGTCCTTGTAAGTTTTGTGACATGCTGCCATCGTCATATAGTATGGCTTTGTGAGCTCATAATCTGTTTTCAATCTCATATTTCTGGTATGACATGTGATATCAGAAATCCCTTATGACATCATACTGCTAGATGTCATGACCATTGTGTCATATTGTGACATCACAAAGCTGTTAGAACGGCATCACATTTGTGACAACACATGCCTTTGGAGACATTACAGTCCCTTTTTTAACTCATATATTCATTGTCAATTAATGACAATTGAGATATCCCATGCCACTCTGACATCATGAACCTATTGTGACATCACAAACTTATTGTGACCTCATCATGAGAATGGTATTAACAACTAATTGTGGTATCAAAGCATTATTTTGACATGATATTGTGGTATGGGCATTGTTATTTCACTGTCCCATTGTGTTTTTACAAACCAATTATGGCCACATCACATCTTAAAGGATTCACGGCCTTTGAGACTTCAATCTCTTTCTGTGAACTCGTGTACTTATTACCTCTAAGGCAAGGAGACAAACCATTGAGTCACATTTAATATAATAAACCAATTTACACTAGAAAGGAGACTGTGATTACCTTATCCTGGACTGGATAACCAGGTCCAAGAGCAGCCTTGACCATCAAACTTCAGACATCCAATGGGCAGCCCCGCCCTAACTTAATTGGTCTGCAACCCACCAGCCAAAAATTTATGATCTCCAAAGCTCCAAACCTCAATGGGCAAGGCTTTTAACTTTTCCATTACTCCCTCCTTCACTACAGACCTGTCATTCCTTTCTGGTCTTTCTCTTTTTCCTTTCCACCACTTTCTTCTTCTCTTCAGGCCTCTTCAGTCTCCATAGGCCTGCACTACTCTGCCCTAATGACCACTTTTCTGCTTCCTCTCTTCTCAGGTTTTTCCCTTCCTGCTGTATTACCACTTTCTTCCATCCGGGTAGCTCTCATTTATATCTCCCCTTCCAGTGCTCTGAAAATGCAACTTATATATAGGTTGTACCCCTCCTCACTCCAACGGGTCTTCTGCCTAACAGTTTTCAACCGTCACTTCCCAAACTGCCCAATGTTCAATCACTTCTTGACAGCTCACCATGTGAGGCTTGACATCTCCACCTTTGGTGGATTTCCCCACACTCTCCGGTGGGCCAGGCCAAGAATTTACAAAGATTAATGGCTCTCACAGATATTTCTGGCTCCACTGGTTATTACAGTCCCCTCATAGTGAATTAGAAGAAATTGAAATTGTATATGTCGTTGTTATATTACAAACTTGATGAGACATCACTAACCCATTGTGACCTCATCACTGCGGTGACATCACAAACTCATTGTGATATCACATTGCCATTGTGCCACCATGATCATATTGTGACAACCCAAACCTATTATAACCTCAGAAGCTTTGAAAGAAAGCATGGTCTTTGTGACATCACAGGCCATTTGTGTACCCATACCCTCATTTTGAGCTAATGACAATTGAGGTCATACATGCCATTTTAACATCGCAAAAACTTTGTGACATCATTACCAGTGTAACATCACATTGTCATTGTGACATCATAAAACAATGACATCATAGCATTATGACATCACATGATCATTGTGATGTCACAGATACATTGGAATGCCTATTCTGTGATTCCATTCTATTTGAAATGTGGCAGGTAGGTTGATATCAGAAATATATTGTGACCACATAATCATTATGACATCACAATACCTTGATGACACCACATTGCCATTATGATATCACTAACCCACTGTTACATCACAAAACTGTCCTAGTCTCATAAATTTTTTGACATGCTTCCAGTGCGATCTCTTTGGCATCACTGAGTTCATAAATTTTTTAACTCATACTTCAGGTATGACATGTGATATTAGAAATCCACTGTGACATCACACTGCCAGATGTCATGACCACTGAGTCACATTGTGACATCACAAACCTGTTAAGACCCATTACACTTGTGCCAACATATGCCTTTGGATGCATCATTATCCCTTATGAACTTATATATTCATTGTCAATTAGAGATCTGGCATGAGATTGTGAGATCACCATCCCATTGTGAAATCACAAACCTATGTGACCGCATCACCTGTATGGATAACCATTTCTGACTTCAATACAATACTATCTCATTTAATGGTAACATCACATTGCCAATGGGCTATCTCTGTCCCATTGCATTTTCACCAACCTATTATGTCCTCATAATATTTTACAAAATTTATGGCCTTTCTGACTTCTAGCTCCTTATGTTAATTTGTATCTTCATTGTGATCTAGTAGAATAAAATTGGACATGTAGTGGTGATATTATAATTTCATTGTGACATCACTATCCAAGTGTGACCTTATCACCACTGTGACATCACAAACCCATTGTGACATCACATTGCCACAGTGATATCACGATCACCTTGTGATATCCCAAACCTCTTGTGATCTCTTAGCACCTTTGAAAAAGCACATGGTGTTTGTAACAACACAGTCCATTTGGGTAACGATATTCTCATTGTGAATAAAGGACAACTGACATCAGACATGCCATTGTACCATTACACGCTTTGTGACATAATCTACAGAGTGAGATCACATTGTTGTTAGGATACCATCAGTCCATTGTGACATCCCAAAATGACAATGACATCGTAGCATTATGACATCACATTTTCATTGTGAGGTCATAGAGACAATGTGATTGCCTATTCTGTGATTTCAGTTTATCTCAAATGTGGCATATAGGTTGATTTCAGAAACCCATTGTGACCACATCACCATTGTGACATTGCAATCCCTTTGTGACCTCATATTGATTTTGTGATATCATTAATGCAATGTAACATCACAAACCTGTCTTGTCTTCTTAAATTTTGTAACAAGCGACTACCTTGACCTGGGCTGGAGCCCCAGAGCTAATTGCAGCCTCAACTATGAACCCTCATACCTCCAAAGAGCAGCCCAGCCGTTTGTTAACTGGTCTTCAAACAACCAACCCCCAAAATAATCATCTCCAAAGCTCCACACTTCAAAGGACAAGGCTTTTTCCTTTCTTTTCATTCTCCTTCTCTACAGACCTGTCCTATCTTTCAGGTATTTTCATTTTTTCCTTCCACCATTCCCTTCTTCTCTTCAGGTTGCTGTACTCTTGACAGGCCTTCCCTGCCCTGTCCAGGTGGCCAGTTGCCGTCCTTCACCTCCTGCTCTCCGTAAATTTCCTCTCCTCCCAGGTCTTTACCCTCCTGCAGTCTCATCACTTCTTTCCTTCCAGACCTTCCCCCTTTTTCTACCCCCTTCTGTTGCTCTGAACATGCAACCTACATATAGGCTGTACCCTGCCCCCACTAAAATATGTTTCCTGCATAACAGTTTTCAATCATCACTTTCCAAATGTCGTTGCCCAATAACTTTTTGGCAGCCAACCATGTGGGGCTTAACATCCTATCTCTTCAGCAGCATGTCCTG
>NW_024871711.1:0-40858 GCF_019054845.1 Dipodomys spectabilis | reverse complement strand
TCTGAAGAATGGTGATACTGAAGAAAACATCCTAATTCTAATGAAAGCTGAACTTGTGACATACAGCTATGTGCTGAGTCCTTCACAGGGTCCTGTTTGTTGGGTCCTTCCGACATGGGGGTTTTGTGCTGAGTCCTCAAAAAGTCCTGTTTGCTGAGTCATCCCAAAGGGTACTATGTTCTGAATCCCTGAGAAGATTGGGCCCTGGTGGTTTTTTCAAAGGGTGCTGTGCGCTGTGTCCATTACACAGCTACTGTATGCTGAGTCCTTCAAAAGATGCGGTGTACTAAATCATCCCAAAAGGTACTGCTATGTGCTGAGCACTTGAGAAGAGATGGATTAGGTGAATTTTTCAAGTGCTATGTGCCGAGTCCTTTACACAGGGTGCTCTGTACTGTCCTTCAGATGGTGCTATGTGCTGAGTCCTTCCACAGGGTAGTATGTGCTGAGTCCTTCAAAATTGTGCTATGTGCTGAGTTTTTCGAAGGGTGCTGTGCACTATTTTACACAGTGTGCTACGTATTCAGACCTTCAAAGGAGTCTGTGTGTGATCTTAACACAGGGTGCTATGTACTGAGTCCCTGGGAAAGAATGGTAGCGTTGAGTTTTTCAAAGCATGCCATGCACTTAGTCCATTACGTTGTGGGCTATGGACACCCTCCTTCAAAGGGTGCTGTTTGCTGAGTACTCTACACAGGGTACTATATGCTAAGTCAGCTGTGTGCTGAGTCCTTTGCACAGGGTGCTTTGTGCTGTTTTTTGAAGTGTGCTGTGTGGGGCTCATCTCAAAAGGTACTATGTTCTGAGTTCTTGACTGGTAGTTATCCCCAACAATCCCACACACACAAACACACACAAACAAAAATACACACACAAACATAAACACAAACGAACATACATACACAAACCTACACACAAGGGTCACCGTGTGTGGATTTTGGTTTGTGGGTTGGAGGGTCATGGAAGAGAGTTTCCTCCAGCCATGGAGCTGAGGGGAGATTTGATACCCTGGGCAGGTACTGGGGTTGGGAGGGAGTGATGAGCTGAGGTGAGGCTATAATTTCCGTGGCCTGGAAGCTTTTGGTCCCAGTCAGGTCTTGGCTTGCAGCCAGGGGTGGGGGCCAGGCCTAGGGGAAGAGGGGGAGGTGGCCAAGAGGAGGAGGGAGTGGGGCCCAAGGCACACTCCCATGGCAGCAGTGGCCAGGGGCACGACTCAGGGGAGGGCGAGGGGGTGGGCATGCCCTGTGGGGGCAACACAGCCCAGGAGAGGAGTGGGATCAGAGAGAGAGCAGAGAGAAGAGCGAGTATACACAAAGGCAAGTGGCTTCATCAGCTGGTGGCCTCGCTGATCATATTGCAGGTTCTGGTGGGGAGCACAGAACACATTGACCTGGCGCTGCAGGCACATTGCCACGGGCAGCCACGTGAAGGCACGGTGGCCATGGCGGCCCTGAGACTGAGGTCCCGACAAGGGGGGCACAGGAGCAGCTGAGGTGGGGGTGGTGTAGGCTGAAGAAGAGGAGCAGAGACCAAAGACAGCCCTGCCATGTGCCCACAGATGCTCCTGCCCCCTCCCAGCAGCATTGCATTTCAAACATGGCACTTTTGGCTCCTACCAGCTGTGCCTCTCCCAGTCGCCCAGAGGAGATGGCAAACCCCTGGCTGGCCTGCAGCCCCGAACTGGTCGCCACCCCTGGTCCTAGGACTTCGGGCTCATGTGCACCTGGAGCCACCTCCTAACACTTCTCCCATTAGTACACGTGAGTGGTGGCTCTGAGGGCCCACAGCCTGGAAACACTCCGGCCAACCAACCACTGATCCGGACCTGCACCTCCTGCCTCCCCTTTCCTGTTTCCTCCTCGAGTTCACCCCCCCCCCCACAGTCTGCCATGGCCCTGTCAAAAACGTGTCCCAGGGGTCGGAGGTAGGGGTTTGTGTTGACCTGGGGATCCCACCCCCATCCTTAGTGGCCAGTGTCCCAGAAAACAGGGAGATGCAGGAATGGGTGAGGAGGGGTGCCACAGAGCACCTGGCCTGGAGCAGTGGGAGCCACACAGCCACACATCTGCACCATTCCTCTCTCTGGTGGAAACCTGGTGGCTTTAATCAGAGGTCAGGAACAGCACCTCCACACCTGCCTTCTTGAGTCGTTTTCTTTTTGCTGGGGGTGGTGGGTGTTGGATGCAGAAGATAGGCCCTCCTTGCTGTGTGAGCCCTTGTCTTCTGTGCTCGGTCACCCTATCACCTGAGGAGGGTTCCAGAAGAGCCCACTAGGTATGTGAGGGCACTTGGAGTCAGACAGAAGGTAAATATCTGGGAGGAATATACCCACTCTGACCCACATACACCCAGCCTGTCTGCCCTCCCCCCATCCCAGCTGTCAACAGTACCCACAGGGTGATTACATTTCTCAGCTCTCCCAGCATCTGCTGGTGCTCCCTATCCATCTGTTCTCCTCGTCCCTCCCAAGAATCCACCAAGTCACCCAGAAACATCTAGGTTGGAAGTAGGGAATCCATCCATGTATGTATCCTTTAAGACCCCATCCGTTTCCCCAACACTGCCCCAAACCCAGGTTAGACAACCCTCTGGGGCACCATGACCCCCTGCTTGTTTTCAGCCCCGGCTCTGAGGAGCCACCTATCTCGGGACACCTTCACCAAGTGTCCTGGCCTAGGGTTTTTGTGAATGGGGAGTCAAGGCTGGTTGTTCCCAAGGGAAAGTGTCTGGCCCTGGAGAAAGGGATAGGCAGGGTTGTTCTACGTTATTAGAGTGGTGCTCCCTTTTGTTGGATCCCATGTTCTGACCAGGCAACCTCTGTGCTCCAGCTTGTACCTTGTCCCAAAGGAGGAACCAACAAACTCAGAAGAGGCACTGCTCTGAGTGTGTGTGTGTGTGTGTGTGTGTGTGTGTGTGTGTGTGCATGACAGAGAGAGAGGGAGCACGAGAGAGAGAGGGGGGAGGGAGAGAGACAGTCAGATAGACAGACAGACAGATCATCTTTCTCCTTATACAGCCTGACTGTGTTCAGGTGAGTGATTTGTTGGCAAATTACAGGTGCTGCATGGACTAATCTTCTGTCACAGTTCTGAATTTGTGTGTGTGTGTGTTTGTGTGTGTGTGTTTGTGTGTGTGTGTTGGGAGAACAGGGAGATGAGAACAATGAAAACATATTTAAGGCACCGTGTCTACAAAGAGCAAAAGCATTTTATTTGTGTGTATGTGTGTGTGTGTTGTTCTTTTTTCATCAATGCCAAGTATGAGTCTAGCGATAATTTGTTTTCTTTTTCACCGTTTCATGGCTCCTTTGGGGAAGTTTTCAGTACACGTTCTTTTCCCCCTCTCTCTTCTCCCTTTCCTGTAGCCCACAGTAGCTGCTGGGCCTGTGTGGGTCTCCCGTAGGAGGCTTGTGTGAACCACAGACCAGAGTGGACACCTGTCCTTCTGTCTTCACCCAGAAGACAGGCAACTGTGACCACAGCCGTACTCTTCTAGCCAGACAGTCTGCTCTAGCGTTATAGTTGGAGCTAATTCAAGGGTTGGGAATGTGTCTGCCAAACGTAATTAGGGAACAGATTGGGGAGGCAGTAGGGCAGGGGCTGTGGCTAGGAGGGTATGGGAAGGGGTGAATGTTGTGACATGGCAGATGGTTCACCACGACCGAGACTGAGAGGGGAAACTTACCCAGGGCATTGACTGTGTCCATTGGCATCTGGGCAGGGGATTCCAGGCCCCCTCTGGTGGCATGGATTCCCTCCGGGGGCAATGTACTGGTGGGCAGTCCTCCTTGGAGTCCTGCAGACTCCAGTCTGTGTTTCGCTTGGGCCATTTCCAGCTGGGCAGTGGTAAGCAAGTGTACTACCCCTGCTGGAGCCTGCTTGCTAACTGCCATGGCAGTTAGCTTGGGCTCTCTGAATGCTACTTTCTATAACCTGCTGTATGCTGTCTGGAAGAAAAAGCAGACCACTGAATTTAGAACCCTTCAAGTTTGATTGGGACAATGTTCAAAGCAGCACAGGAAGAATTCCCAAGCCAGATGGGCTCCTGTAATTAACATCATGCCTTGACTGTTGATTCTCCTCCAGCTCTCTCTAGGGTGACCACCACACTCAAGGCTGTCGTGGGGAGCAGAGATTGTGACCTCACCATCCTTAGCCTGCCAGCTGTGAGCAGAGACGTTTCCCACCACCTGCACTGGACTCTGGGAGATTCAGAAACCTCGACGAGCCTTTCTCTGCAACATGTAACTTGGAGGGGAGATGTGGTAATCCTGACTGGCCCCAGGGAGAGGAGAGGAGGTCCCTTGAGTCAGGCATTCAGCTCACAGCAACCTCAATCGCACCTACATGGGATATTGAGTGCCACAGAGCTTGTCAGTTGCTGAACAGAGATCTTTGAGAAGATAGGCATCCCTGAGGCCTTGGAATGTAGCGAGTACATAGTGGCTTACATCCTCAGAGCCAAAACAGTTAAGTGTGGTGGCACCAGGAGGGGGTAAGAGGGAGGAGGGAGAACTGAGGGAGAGCTACATCAGGCTTCGTCCTCCCTCCCCCACAGAGGATTCTTACCTGAATCAGATGGGACTGTTCTGTAGTATTGGCATAGACAGATGCTCATTTATTTATGCAACAAACCATTACAGTGTGCACCAGGCTCTGGGGGGTCACAGACAATGAAAAGTTCCAGGACTGGTTCCACAGACCATGAAGAAAACTTGGATTGATCTAGATGCCAGTGCTTCAAACCTGTCATCCTAGCTATTTAGGAGGCTGAGATCAGAGGACTGAGGCTTTTGTCTCGGGCAGGAAAGCCTGTAAGACTCTTGTCTTGAATTAACTACCAAAAACTAAACGCCAGAAGTGGATGTGTGGCTCAAGCCATAGACTGCTAGCCTTGAATAAAAAGGCTTAGGGACAGCACCTATGCTCCAAGTACAAGGCCTAGGACTGACACAAAGAAAGTAAAGAGAGAGAGGAGGGAAGGACAGAAGGAGAAAAAGAGGAAAGAAAGGAAGAAGGGAAAACATGCAAGCCTACGTTTGGAGTCCCTGAATCAAGGGAGCCAACTATTCACAATCTCTGTGGGGACAGTTTCAGAACCTAAAGCCAGTATGTAGGACCAAGCCACTGACCCCTCAGCAACTTCATGACAGCAAGAGCTGTGTGGTCACCGACTGTAGAGGGAACCAGCCTCGGGTAGAACCTAGGGCTCAGGGTGGGACACCAGGTTTCAATTATCCCCAGCCTCATCGAGTTTATTTTCTGGTCAGATAAGAAGAAAGTTTCCAAGGGCTAGGGAGGTATTGGGGTTAGAGTTTCAACGGGGGGCCAAGGGATAAGCAGGAATTTCAAAAGGGAGGATGGTCCCAGGTCAGGTGTGTCAGGAAATTGGAGCCATGGCCTCACCTGACAACATAGACTACCAGCGTTTGAACCAGACACACTTCTATTAAAAGTTCTGGCACCTTGGTCTCATCATTGACGACCTGGCTTTCGTTCACTGCAGGATGCCTGAGCAATACATCCTTGGTGACTAGGACTTTCCAGGGCTCAAAATGATGATATCACCCCCGGTGTTCATTCCTCCACCAAAGACTGAGGTAATCATTCCACTGCCACAGGACAACCTGGGAATGAGGGCAGGAAATGGTTCTCTTGGCTGGCTCACTATTTAGTCTAGATGGCAGATCTGGGATTCAAAGAGGGCAGGCTGAAGGTCGGGCAGAGCTGGGTAGAGGCTGGTGGGAAAACCAGAGGCACTGGGCTCTGAGCAGGGTGGTTTCTTTGATAATACTCACAACATAGGAACATTTCTGGGATAGAGCAGCCCTTTTCACCTCCCCAAGAGGGACCTAGATCTCCCCAGTCTCCGTCCCTTGACCAAGAATCCGTTTACTTCCCATATCCTGTGGTTGGATAACTAGACCTTACCTCACTGCCCAGTGCTGAGGCAGTACAGTGAGAGATCCTGAGTCTTTGATAAGGTCAGGGGATGTTCAGTATGAGATTGTACTTGAATGTCCCAACTTAGGGCATGGATCTTATCTTTTATGCTCTAAGATAGCACTCTACCATTTGAATCCCAGCTCCACTTCCAGCTTTTTGGGGTGTTTAATTGGAGATAAAGAGTTCTCACGGGCTTTGCTGCTAAGTGGCATCCAACTGCAGTCCTCAGATTTCAGTCTCCTGTGGGGAGAGGATGACAGGAATGGAAAAGTATGTTTGGCCTGCTGCCACTAGTTCATGGCTTTTATCCTAAGTACTCAGGAGGTGAGATCTGAGGATCATGGGTAAAAGCCAGCCTGGTTAGGAAAGACCTTGAGACTCTTATATCCAAGGAATTGCCAGAAAACCAGAAGCAATGTTGTGGCTCAAGCAATTGAGTGCTTGCCTTAAGCTGAAGAGCTCAGGGCAAGCACCAAAGCCCAGAGTTCAAGACCCCTAACCAACAACAAGAAAAAGAGGTGATTAAGTTTTCCGCATAGCAGTGTGTATGGTAGGAAATGGCATGCTGGTCTATGAGGCATTCCAGATATGTGAGAGGCTCAATATTTTGTCTACAGTGGGTTTGATGTCGGTACTGCTGCCTTCTCAGAGGTGGGATGTGATCATAATTGAGGGAGTTCATGTTTCTGTTCTCAGGGACTGCTGAATCCTTGGGCTATCCGTGTGTGTGTGTGTGTGTGTGTGTGTGTGTCTGTCTGTCTGTCTGTCTTTATCTGTATCTGTGTGTGTTTGTAGGTAGAAGAACTGGGCCTTGAACTCAAGGCCTAAATGCTGTCCCTGAGGTTTCTTGCTCAAAGCTAAAGCTCTGACACTTGAGCCACAGCTCCACCTCTGGCTATTTGGTGGTTCAGTGTAGATAGGAACTTCACAAACTTTCCTACGTGGCTGGCTTTGAACAGTGATCCTCAGACCTCAGCCTCCTGAGTAACTAGGGTGACAGACAGGAGCCACCTGTGATGGCTTTATGTGTGTGTGTGTGTGTGTGCGTGTGTGCATGTGTGTGTGTGTGTGTGTGTAGAAGTTGGTTGTAACAAGCAGTGCTGGACCCATTAGTAACTTCTAAACGCTGTCTTTGTGGGCAGCATGGGCTTTGAGTCTGAGGTATGGGGGTTTGGAAGGGGGAAACGCTTGAAGGGGACTCAGCACCGATAAATTATAAGAGCAAGGGCACTTTGTGCCCTGGAACAGTCTACTCTCGTGGGCCTGGTTGGTGGCAGAGGAGTGTGGATGGATCTGGAGATGGGGCCAACAGGGGATGGCTCCTCAGGGGAACAGAGAGCGTGGTCAGCACTTAGTAAGGCTTTGAGTCCTGTTAGTATGGATCATATTGGCATGGGTCAGACTCATCATGACGTCTGATGGGCAAGGCCAACCCTACTTTAAACCTTGACCTGTGTTCTTCAGATCTCAGCTAACTGTGTAGGTAGGCTAATAGGCATGAGCCTCTGGCACCGGGCCTCGGATTCTCTGTGGTATATTAGGGTTGGAACTCAAGGCCTTAGGCTTTCCAGTCAGGTCTTCTTCCGTGGGAGTCAAGCAAGCCTTTCTGTCTTTGGCATTTCTGAGATAAAGACTCCATATATGCTCAGGCTTGGCTGGATCATGGTCCTCCTGTGACAGGCATGCGCCACCACACCTGGTCCTCTGTAGTTGGGATGGTAGATATGTAGCGCCATGCTCAGTCATCGGTTTAGATGACTGTCCCAAACTCTTAGTCCATAGCATCCAATTCTTGACCACAATTGAAGCTCTGGGTTTGGCCTGGAACCACTGGTCCTCACTCTTCTCACAGGACAGTTGTGAGGAAACAAGGGATCAATACAAGGGGAACTCTGGGGCAGGGCCAGCATAGAGGCAACGGTCATCAGATAAGTTTCTTGGCAATTCTGTGAGCATATAACAAGAAGACACCTGGAAAGGACTCAGAAGGGGCCTGTTATTTATCATGCCACAGGTATGGGATTATGAAACAAAACTTGGCTCTTTTTCATCCTTACCCTGTCCGCATGAGGAAGGGGATCTTTCACTGTTCAGCTTTGCAGCTGGGGAAAACGAGGCACAGAAGAGTGGGATGACCTACTCATGACCCCCAGCTGACAGGAAGCTTCGTCTGACTTCTCTGCCATGCTCCCTAGGACAATGGGTGCTATTCAGTCCATTTCTTGTGGTGGGAAGTGCACTTATTGTCAATCGTGGGGTTTGAACTCTGGGCCTGGGCACTGTCCCCAACCTCCTCAGATCAAGGTTAGGTCTCTACCACTTGAGGCACAACACCACTTCTGGTCTTCTGGTGTTTCTTTGGAGATAAGCGTCTAACAGCCGTTCCTCCCTGGGCTGGCTATGAAGCATGATCCTCATATCTTAGCCCCCTGTGTAGTTATCATTGTAGGCCTGTGCCACCGGCAGCCTGCTTAAGTGTAATGCTCTCTCTCTCTCTCTCGTTCTCTCTCTCTCTCTCAGTAACTTGTTGAAAAGGTGCTGGAGGAGATGCCTCAGCTTCCCGATGTGGCTGGGACCCAAGATAACCCTCTTAATCTGGAAGTAGGCTGTGGGTCAGGAATTTTCTTGCTCAGCCTGTAGAACTAGCTCCCTTAGGTAAGCCCCTCTGTGCCTGGGATAGACCGTGATGGTTACTCATTGTCAGTCTGTCTGTTGAGTATTTCCCCATTACCCTTTGCTAAGACAGTTAAAGGAAAGTGGATGAGGAGGCATCACATTGTCCAACTGCACAGCACTCTCCCGAGCCTCTGATCCTCACTGCCACCTATCTGGCCAGACCCTGATAATAAGAAACTGAATTCACTCTATGTCTACTTCACATTGCTGCAGTGTGTCATCTCGGGGAGTGGAGGCAGTGTGCAGAGGAAAGACCCCAGATCGGACACCTCCTGGGGGACATTTGTTCTGTGACAGCGTGAAGTCATTGCTGTGGATAAGGAGGAAGCTGGCATCAGACTGAGCCAGAACAATGCTCAAAGGTAGGTAGGCTATTGAAGTATCAAACACACCCAAGTCTGCTTCCCACTCACAACAAGGAAGGTGCAATGCAGGTAACCCAGCATTGGCCCTAGGGAGCGATAAATGGATGGTGGTGGTCAGGTGCCAGTGGCTCTCCCTTGTCATCCTGGCTATTCAGGAAGCTGAGGTCTGATGGTCGTAACTCAGAGCCAGCCCAAGCAGGAGAGTCTGTGAGATTTTTTTTTTTTGGTCCAGTCATGTGTCCTGAACTCTGGGCCTGGGCACTGTCCCTCAGCTCTTCAGCTCAAGGCTAGCACTCTGACACTTGAGCCACAGCGCCACTTTTGGCTTTGTTTCTTTGTGCTTATGTGGTGCTGAGGAATCGAAACCAGGACCTCAGGAATGCAAGGCAAGCACTCTGCCACTGAGATACCTTCCCAGCCGCAAGTCTGTGAGATTCATATCTGCCATAAACTAACTCCCTCCCCCCCCTGAAAAAAGCCAGTTTTGGTGCTGTGGCTCAAGTTGTAGAGCCTCAGCCTTGAGTAAAAGAACCCCAGGGATGACACTGAGTCCCTGAATCCAAGACCAGGACTCACAAAAAATAAAATAAATGAATAGTGGGAAGTTGTTATCTTACTACCAAAATGGATCGATTCATTCTTCTCTCTGGTACTTGTAGCCAAAGTAAGGGGCTTCCCTTGATGTTCCTCTAAACCTCTCCTTCTCTCTATTATCACCCTGTCTTCAGTTGCAGGATAGAATTCAGATCATCCCACTTGATGTGACCTTAAGTACCCTTCCCTACCCGCCTTTCTTGGGGTGGGGATCCTGGATGTACTCACCACTGGGTGAAAGAAGCACCAGAGAGAAATGGAGGTAGGTATCCCTGAAACTCATACACACACACACACACACACACACACACACACACACACACACACACTCACCTAGGCCCTAGGCCAACTCTGGCTAGCCTTTTCCAAAGATACTTTATCTCCTTGGATTAACTGACCTAGGAGAGGAACTTGATCCCCTATAAGTGACTATTTTAACTAGGGCTTGCTAGTTGACATGAGATAAACAGAAGCTCAAAGGAAAGGTTCTGGAGCCTGTCTGGCTCAGGCTCAAACTTGACATCCTGGCTCCTCGGTAGGCAGAGATGTGAGGATCAAAGATCAAAGCCACCCATAAGCTGGAAGTCTGATAAGACTCTTCTCTGTATGGAACCACCAAAAATCCAGACGTAGAGCTGTGGCTCAAATGGTAGAGTAGCAGCCTTGAGCATGAAAACTCAGAAAGACAGCTCCCAGATCCTCAGTTCAAGCCCACCCAAGAAATGGCCCCATTTGTTGCCCCCAGACTGCTTTGGCCTCAAGTGCCCTCCCACAGAGAGTGATGCCACACTGGTTCCTGGGTAGTGTATCAGAGCCTTCAGAAATTGGGTGGTGAAAGCCAGGCCTTCACCTTTGTGTGCTCTCAACGCACACCAGCTGGAAGGCAGAGCATGACAAGGCCAACAGCCTGCAGAGCGAAGATCCCCTTCTGCCAGGGTGATTGAAGGGGGCTTCTTAGAGGCAGCACTTGAAAGGAGTTCTTGCTTAACAAGGAGGATGTGACAGGAAGCACAAAGAGAAAAGATGCCATAGATAAAGGACAACATAGGGGAGCTTGTTCTTTTTTGGCCAGGGATGCTGTTTAGAAACTCAGTAAAGATGGGCAAGACTGTCTGAGACAGGCCCAAGGGGTCACAGAGGAACAGCTATCCAATGTTGGGATTTTGTCTTAGCTGTAGTGGGCTCACCTAGCACACAGGAAACCCTGGGTTCGATTCCTAGGTACCGCATACACAGAAAAAGCCAGAATTGGTACCATGGCTTGGATGAAAGAGTGCTCCTATCAAGCAAAAGAAGCTCAGGGATTACGCCTGGACACCGAGTTCAAGGCCCGGCATTGTCAACGTAAAACTGCACTCCAAGGGACCTGGTTGACAGGTGGATGGCTGTGCCCTGTAGCTCTTAGTAGATCCATCCATGCTTTGTGTCTCCTTCTTTGACAAAGAGGATCTGGACACTCCTTCTGCCCTAGGCACCCCTGGAACTAGTTATCAGCAACCCACCCAAAGTCTCCCACTGGGACATGGATCAGCTGGCCCCAGAAATCCTCAGGTACTGGTTGGATGTGACGGGGGGGATACAGGGCAGGCCTAAGAAGTCCTAGACATCCAGGCAATCCATAGGAAGCAGATGGGAGCTTAGAAAGGGGTAGTGATGTGAAGGGCCCCTTTTATGCCCATGGCCCTCCCCAGATTCTGAGGCTCCCTTTGCTATCTCTGAGGGAGGTAGAGGAGGGTCTAGTTGGTAGTGTCTAGAGGCAGACTAGTTGGAAATTGTAAAGTATGAGACACCATAGGCCATGCGCTGATGGCTCACGCCTGTCATCCTGGCTACTCGGGAGGCTGAGATCCAGAGGGTCTTGTATCCCAGCACAAGGAGGAAAGTCCAATGAGAGTCTCATTTCCTATCTCCAACTGGAAGTGGTAGCATGGCTCAAGTGGAAGAGCACTGGGCTTGAGCAAAAATCATCTTCAGGGACAGTACCCAAGTCCTGAGTTCAAGCCCCTCATCCAAAAAAACAAGAAAGAAAGACACCACTTGCTTGTCGGAGATGGTGAAGGAGTGTGGTTGCTCTGGTTGGGACACCAGGCTCTCGCCTCAGTGTACAGCCATTTCTAAGAAGTCCCCAAGTTTGCCCGAGTGTGAATTTACAGCAGGGTGTGCATTGTCTTACCACGGACTGCAGAGCTTGTGGCCTGTCTTAAGCAGGGAGTGGGCAGATGGGAGCAGGTGTGGGAGATTGATGTCAATTATATTCTCTCCAACCAAGGAAGACTGGCTTTGGATGCTGGTGTCAAAGTCTGAAAGTGTAGGGTTACATGTGCTTTATGGCCTGACAAATTGGGTTTTCCCTGGTTGTAAAAAGGTGGCTGAAACCGGGCATTGCCACTGTCTCACAACTGTCATCCTAGCTACTCAGGAGGCTGAGATCTGAGGATCACGGTTCAAAGCCAGCTTGGGCAGGAAAGTCTGTGAGATTTTAACTCAAGTGAACCACCAGAAAACTGGAAGTGGTGTTGCGGCTCCAGTGGTAGTGTACACACTTTCAGCTGAAGAGCTAAGGGATGGCACACAGGCCCTAAGTTCAAACCCCATGACCGACGACGAAAAATAATGTGGCTGAGGTTTCTTCATAGTGGTGTGTATAGTAGGAAATGCCATGCTGTTTTATGAGCCATTCCATATGTGTGAGAGGCTCTGAGTTTTGTCAACATTTGGTCTGAGGATGGTAGTGCCATCTTCTCGGAGGTAGGATGTTCCGTTGCTCAAGGTCTACTGAGGCCTTGGACTACCCGTGTGTGTGTGTGTGTGTGTGTGTGTGTGTGTGTGTGTGTGTGTGTGTGTTTGTGTGTGTGTGTATTTTTCCCTCATCTTTCTCTGCCCACTTCCTGGATGCTTGTCTGCCTCTTCCTGACCTTGGATGGTGCCCTTCCTCAATAGAAACCTTGTCTTTAGCCCCCTATCATTGTCTACAATGAGTCCTAAATTGCCAGAAACCTGCATATTCCAGCTTTTCCTTGGGACACAAGTTCGGCTGTCCATATATTTGTCCTCATCCAGGGGATTCTGGATCAGCAGTGCTGGCTGTCATACGTTCTCTCCTGCCTCTGGGGAGGCAGGGTCAGTCATGCTGTGTCCTGTCCTTTTCCCAGCTGGGCCCCTGGCTGCATGTCCCACTCCCAGCAGGCTGGCAGTGGAGTGGGGGAAGGGTGATTGCCAATGGCTCTGGCCACCTCGACCTTGATAGTTGACTGAAGGCTCCCCAAACAAGAACCATCTGTGGCTACATAAGAGGTGAGGCCAAGGTGATTTGGATGTACTGTTGGATGCCTAGGAAATGTCAACATACCTTATCATAGGCAAATCTATCTACTGGCCCTAGCTGGGCCTCTCAGGTCCTTCTAGACAATTCCGGATGCCAGTAATAGAGAGGCATGTACTTTAGGTTCCAGGGTCAGGGAACTGAGGGATGAGAGATTGGTATGGCCAGTATCTCAATGTTTTGGGGCATTAGTTTTGACCTGGATGAGCTGAGCTAGAATTGGGGGCAGTCCTGAGTCATAGTCACAGTAAACTCTCAAGCCAGATCAAGTGATTTCTCCCTAAGTCCTTCTTGGGCTGAGGGGTTTGGGCCATGGCAGTAAGTTCCATGGAACCTGCCCCTCGATCTCAACAAGGGGCCACAGGATCAAGGGAAGGACACTAGGGATGCTCCTTTGTAGTCGGCCCATGTATGCAGACCTTCATCTGCCTCCCTTCCCCAAGCACTGGTGAGGAAAGCAAGCACCGAGCCCTTGGACTCCTGGGATAGTGACTGCTACAAGCAGCAGCCAGTTGGCTGTGGATTCCTACAAAATTTTCATGAGCCCAACTCAACACCTGTCCAAGGTCTGACTGACAAATTTGCACTCTTGTGATACACCCATGAGTGGGTATTATCTGGTGTGACATCTTGCAGCTCCTGCCCCTCCTGGCCCAGAATCGTGGTCTGAGACAGTGATTTACTATTCCGATCCACATTACACCCATGACAGATGCCATTCTGATGATCTTCATTCCCCAAGGCTTGATACTTCTCTGGTACTGTGGCCTGCTCTGTAGGCAATGGCCTCCAAACAGGCTGCTATCAAGACTTGTAGGACACCTAGACATTAGGAGACCCTCAGGGGCCCACTGGAAACTACTTTTCCTAGAGCCACAGAGTAAGGTCCAAACAGGCCATGTGCTGGTCATAGGGCTAGAACTCTAGGCATGGACACTCTATCCCAGCTCTTTACCTTACCACTTGAGCCACATAGCAACTTCCGGTTTTCTGTAGGTTCCTTGGAGATCAGAGTCTTCCAGACTTTTCTGCCTGGGCTGGATTTGAAACGTGATCCTCACATCTCAGCCTCCTGAGGAGCTAGGAGGCAGGCATGAGCCACCTGTGCCTGGATGATGTGGCCTTACACCACAGTGGAGTAGGAGCTCCTGAAATCTTTTCTTTAATTTTCCTGTGCTAGTTTTGGGGCTTGAACTCAGGGTCTGGGCTCTGGTCTCTAAATTTTTCCTTCAAGGTTACCACTTTATCACTTGAGCCACAGCTCCATTTCTGGATTTTGGTAGTTAATTGGCAAGAAGAGTCTCATTAACTTTCCTCTCCTGAGCTGGCTTGACCCTCGATCTATATCTCAGTCTCCTGAGTAGCTGGGATTTACAGGGGTTGAGCCACTGGTGGCATTGGGCTAGAAGCTTTTCTAAAGCAAGAGTTTTTCCCTGCATTTGCCCTGACCCCTCCATACAAAGGAGGCATGAGGGAAAGGATTTGTGAAAACAGGTTTCCAGCCACAGGAAATGGCTTTGGGTCCCTGGTGAAAAGAAAAGCTAATCTTCCCCCTGGATGCTATTCTGGGACCCCACCCTCTGCCTTGTGACTCAAGTAAACATTGACCTAGCCTTGAATATCCTGCCAGACTTTTCTGAAGCCATAAAACCTTCATACCATTCACACCACCTGCGCTACAACACACCTCAGGACCTTTGCCGATGCTATACTTTGTGCCTCAGGCTCTCTGCCTTGTACCCACATATTAGAACTACTGTGGCAACTTGGCACAGGGTATATTACTTCCTGGAGCAAGTCTTTCCTTCCCTTCTCCATCTTTTTGTTTTTTTTAATATTGAGTTGCTAGAGATGGAATTTGTGCAGGCTGATTGCCAAATGCTCTATATTGGTGTGTGTGTGTGTGTGTGTGTGTGTGTGTGTGTGTGTGTGCGCGCGCCAATTCTGGGGTTTGAATTCAGGGCCTGAATGCTATCGTATTCCTGAGATTTTGTGCTCCAGGCTAGCACTGTACTACTTGAACCACATCTCTTATTCTGGTTTTTTGGGTTTTTAATTGGAGCAAAGTTTCTTAAATCGACTTTCCTGCTTGTAAGTAGGATCCTTAGATCTCTTCCTCTTGAATAGCTTACAGGGATGAGCCACCAGCACTGCCTTCTACCCTAACTCCTACCTATAACCTCGGCCCTCCTCTGAGTCCCAGAAGAACATGTCTCACCAGGCTCAATTTTTTTTTGTCAGTCTTGGTGCTTGAACACAAAGCTCATACTTGGGAGAGACTCTAAACATGTGAAGACTGCGACAAATGTTTCCATTTAATTATGTATCATGTTTCAACACTTAATATAATGTTAATGAAAAATGAGTCAATGTCCTAAATTATTGTGTATAATTTTATAATAGATGTGCAAAATATAATATTATGTGTATAATAATACTAAATACAATAATCAGTAAATGAATCAAAGAAAAATCAAATACAAAATCAATAATAAAATTCATAATATGAAATTAACATACATATATAAGTTTATATCATGTATTACACATGTATAGAAATATTTCTTCCATTGCAGGGCCATCATTCAGGCCCTGGGAAGTCTATCCTCAATTTCTTTTCCTCAAGGACAATGAGCTTCGCATTCACCCATGGTACAAAAGAGTTACCTGGATGGTGAGCTCAAAAAGTAGCAATGGCAGAAATACTGGCCCCACTTCCAAGACGTGACTTAATTTTTTTAATAGAAGCAGTTATGACTACTCAGTTCCATACTGAACATTAAAAAAAACAGTGTAGAGTTTTGTACAGCTATTCAAACATCTTTCCCTTACCTCCAAAGTGCTTCTCTGAGAACTACATTGTTTCTCTTTTTTTTTTTTGTATGTTTTTTATTGTAAAAATGTTCTACAGAGGGTTACAGTTCCAGGAGCAAGGTAATGAGTACATTTCCTATTGAGCATTGTTTACTCTTCCTGTGTTTTCCCCCTACCATCCCTTTCCTCCCATCTCCACAACTACCTCCCCCTGCTCAGAGGTCAGTGACTTAGTTTTTCATTTTTGGTTGGCACGGGGTTTGAACTCAAGTAATGGCAACTCTTCACTCACATTTCTACAGAGTTACCAAGACCCTGAGTTCAAATCCCAAGCTAGAAATGAAAACTTGCAGAAATTCCAAACCAGGGAGCTTTATTTTTTTTAATTTAGTTAAATAATTGTACACACACACATATGTGTGTGTGTGTGTGTGTGTGTGTGTGTGTATGTGTGTATATATATATATCTATCTATATATAGATATATAGATAGATAGATAGATAGATATTGATTTTGGCCAAGCATGGGGCTTGAACACATGTCATGGAAATTCTACTTCACCTTGGATCTCCCTTAGCTGGGGTGCAGTCTCTGGACCCATAGCCGATCCTGGGAACCTGGGCCAAGAGGGCTTTCAGGAAGAAAAAATCGTTGGAAAGCACAAAAAGTGGTGAGCTGCAGAAAGCTGGGATTTTACGAATTTTTTCTTTGGACAGTGACCATCCTGGGTCTGAATGACAAAGCTGCAAAGTGGACCTGACCTGCCATTGCTGGTGGCTGGCGGGCTATCAGTGAAGCCATAGGCCAACCTGTCAACATATGCCCTGGGTTGAAATCGCAGTTCTGACATCAATCGCAGGAGATCACAAGAGACTATTCCTATGCATAGGAATACTGATTGAAAGAGTAGTTTATACATCTGTCTTCTATAAAGTTGGATGCAGTAATCCTAGAATGCTGATTGAGCTTAATTAATAGTTTATTAAGCATGAAAAGAACAATATTCCTTCAATGGTGGTTTAATAAATACCTAAGAGTTGGTACGAACATAGTGGGTGTCATTCTATCATACATAGACGGCTATGGAACTCTTTACAAATATATATATTTATTTGTATACATCCGTCTGCCTATCCATGTATCGCTGTTTTGGCCAAACCTGGGGGTCGATCTCAGAGACTGGGAACCACCTGACATCTTCATTGGCTAGAGGCTGCCATGCTCAATCATGAATTGGGCCTGTTAGGCACTAAGTTCAGATCCTGGCACTGCCAGGCATGATGGAGAACACATCTAACATCTAGAGGTTATGTGACAGGATGTAAACAATGTAATAAATGGTATAGGTGTCATCAGAGTCAATAAAATAAATTCTAAATAAATGAATGACACAAGAAGTAAAATAAATAACCACACCAAACACAATATGGACTGAACATCTGCAAGGAAGTATAAATACTATCTTTAAAATATATATAAGGAGGGCTAGGAAGGTGGCACAGTGGTAGAGCTCTTGCCTTGCATGCATGAGGCCCTGGGCTCGATTCCTCAGCACCACATAAGCAGAAAAAAAAGCCGGCAGTGGTGCTGTGGCTCAAGTGGTAGAGCACTAACCTTGAGATGATGAGCTGAGGGACAGCACCCAGGCCCAGAGTTTAGGCCCACAAGTGGACCTCAAAAAAATTATATAAGGAGTATCTTTTCCAGGCCTGAGGCTTAAATTCAGTCCCCCTATGTGGAGGGAACGGTAAGAGATCCTGAGGTACTCGTTTCTGGCCTGGGAAGAATCATGGAATGTGATCAATCCCATCCTTGAATGAGTAGTTTGTGCATGATGCAAGTAGGAAATGATAGGCAAGACTTATGGGGTATCGATTATTTGTAAAGAAGTTGATGAAGCATGACAATAATCATCATAGTCATGAAATGGACGCATCAGGAAAGAACCAAGAATCAGTAGTCACGCAGATTGGATTCCACCACAGGTTACCATCTCTCCTACTCTATACAAATATGTACTCATTTGCATACTTCCTTCAGCTTATGAATGGATGACTATTGTGCTCCCCGCTGTCCCCATGGGGGGAGAGGGGGCTCAATCGCACTTTCCAAAGGCTGGTGTGCTCATGTGGACCCATTCACCACTTAGTCCTGCTAGGCACCGAGTTCAGATTCCCCACCTGCCAAAAGATTCATCTTGATGTCAGAAGTCAAACATTGCACCTGTTTTCTTTCCTATGTAAGTCCTGGATCTCAACTAGGATGGACAATGCTTGGGCCACCCTGTGGCCATGGGAATAAGTTGTTATCCATGTCAGCCCAGTTATACCTGTCATCATATTCTCAAAAAAATACACAATACACCCATGAATAGCATAAAAAAATAAAGAGACTAACTACACTCAATGCACGATGCAGTCCACATACGGATGTGAATATACATCCCATGTTTCAATGATCATTGAGGACTATTTTGGCCTCCCTGGGTCTCGATCTCAGTTCCTGGGAATGACCCAGCTCCTTAGTGGCTCACAGTCTGGTGTGATCACGTGGACCCATTGGGCAGTTGGGCCTCCTAGGCCCACAGTTCGAATCCCAGCATTGCCAAAAATTCACCCTGATGTAAGAAGCCAGTCATTGCACCTGTTTTCTTGAACCGTGCAAGTTCTGGGGCTCAACTAGGAAGGAGAATGTATACACAACTCTATACTCATGGGAATAGGTTGCCATCCAGTTCACCACAGTTATATCTGTCATCCTATACTCAAGGAAATACACAATACACCAATGAATAAAACACAAAACAAAAAGAATGATTACACCAAATGCAAGATGCTGCCGAACCATGTTTGGAAATATATATCCACTGTTTAATTATGAATTTATTACTATATTGGGCCCCACCAGGGCTTCATCTCAGGTCCCAGGAATGGCCTAGTTCCTTAGTGGCTCAAAGCCTGGTGTGCTCACTTTGACCCATTCACCAATTGGGCCTGCTAGGCTTTGAGTTCAAACTCCTGCACTACCGAAAGATTCATTCTGATGTGAGAAGCCTATGGTGGCACAGGTTTTCCTGTCCTGTGAATGTCCTGGGTTTCATTGAGGATGGAGAATGCTATATTGGCAACTCTTAACCAGGGGAATAGGTTGTCATCCATGTCAGCACAGTTATATCTGTCACCCCATACGCAATAAAATACACAATACATCCATGAATAAGACACAAAATAGAAAGAATAACTACACTGAATGCAAGATGCATACCACACCTGTAGGTAAAGAGAAATCCTATGTTTTAAAAAGGTGGGCTTGTTATTTTGTCCAATGCTGGGCTTCAAATCAGGCCCTGCACCAGGCCTGACATTCTACTCTTCAAAGATGGTGAGCTTCCCCTTCTCCCACAGTACAACAGAGTTACCCAGACCTGAGCTAAAATCCCAGCACTGACAAAAGATTCATACTGATGTCAGAAGCCAGTCGTTGTGCCTTTCATCCTCTCCTGTGAAGTCCTGGGTCTCAAATACGGTGGAGAATGCATATACAACACTGTAACCTTGGGAACAGGTTGTCATCCATATCAGCACTGTTATATCTGTCAACATACTTATTAAAATACACAATACCTCCATGAATTAGAGACAAAATAAGGAGAATAATTTCACTGAACACAAGATGCTGACCACACATGTATGTCAATGTAGATCCTATGTTTAAATTATGAATTTCTGACTATTGTGGACTACCCTGGGGATCAATGTCAGATTCTGGGGATGGCCACATTCCTTAGTTGCTCACAGGTTCGTATGATCACCTTGACTGATTCGCCAATTGGTTTTGCTCTGCACTGAGTTCAGATCCTAGTACTACCAACAAGTGGATCGTGGAATAAGAAGGAGAGAGTGAAAATTTTTTCCTTCTCTCTGAGAATGCTGGGGGTCAGGCATGATGGAGAACATTTCTACAAATCTAGGTGTTCTGTCATAGGTCACCATCAATGTAATAAACAGAATGTGTAAATAAATGAATAAAACAAAAGATACAAGGTACAACCACACCAAACATGTATGGACTGAACATCTATAGGTAAGCATAAATCCTATCTTTACAATATATAGAAATAGTATGTTTTCCAGGGCTGGGTCTTGAATTCAGGACTAGTGAACAGGCCTGACTTTTTTATCTTCATGAAAGGTGATCTTCCCCTTTATACACATTGCTGCAGATTTACCCAGATCCTGAGTTCAAATCCAAAGCCTGTAAGAATAAACTGTGTGAATTGCAAGCCAGGGAGCTAATTTTTTTTCTCAGCATGGGGCTTGAACTCAGGTCGTGGCAATTCTGCCTCAGCTTAGATCACCCTTGGATGGGGTGCAGCCACTGGACACACAGGTGATTCTGGGATCCTACACCCTCACGTGTTGCAGGAAAAACAATGCACAGAAAAAATGTGGCCTTTTATGTTTTCTTCCTTTGCACAGTGACCCTTCTGGGTCTGAATGACACTGTTGCATTGCTGAAGGCTGGCAGAGTATCAGGGAAGCCATAGGCCCACGAGGCAACATAGGCCCTCATTTTGAATCCCCGTACTGACACCAACCAATGGCAGGAGGTACTAAGAAACTGGTTCCCATCCAAAGGAATAACACTGGAATTTTGTCAATGACACAGTTGAATGAGTTCATGGTAAATGATGATCCTATAAAATTAAACAGCATCATTTTAGAAGGCTGATTGATTTTATTTAATATTTATGAAGCATTAAAAGAATATTCTTACTTACAGGAACACAATAATTTCAGGACACTGAGTGCTTTCATTAATATTTTAAGGATGAAAACAATAACATTAATTACATGGACACATAATAAATACCCAGGAATTGGTAGGAATATAGTCTATATAACTGAATAATGTATAGACATCTCTGGCACTGTATATATATATATATATATATGCATAAGCATACTGCCATCTGCATGTCAATCTGTTCTTCTTTGGTTAACCCCTGGGGATCGTTCTCAGGTCCTGGGAACAACCTGTCACCTCAATTTCCCCCAGGATGGCATGTTTGCACTCACCCATTCATGAATTTGGCCTTGTAGGCCATGAGTTCAGATGTCAGTGCTCCCAAATAATGAATCGTGGAGTAAGATCCTGATGGTGACACATGGTTTCCTTTGCTGTGAATCTTCTGTGTGTCAGGTATGAAGTGGAATACATATGTAGACCTATATCCTATGTAGTCAATGTTCCATGTGATATAATAGTCAATACAATAAATGGTCAATACATGAATAAAACAAAAAATAAAATAACTAAATTGAACGCAATATGGAGTCAACATATATATAAAAATATAAAACATATGTGTAAATTATACATGAATAGGGTGTTTTCTAGTGCTGGTGATCAATTTCAGGCCTAAGGAACAGACTTGAATTTCTTGACTTTAAGGAGGCAAGCTTCCCCTTCCGACACAGTGCAACAGAGTTACCAAGACTATGAGTTCCAATCCCAGTCCTGGTAGAAAAAAACATCACCTTTATAGTATTTGAGGCCCAATTATTAGGTATTTCATTATGCCTCCATTTGATGAATGTGATTGCTTAAATGCTTAATAAAATATTAACTAAAATTGATCAGTGTCATGTAATATAATTGTGTATAATTTTATCCTAGAATCATTCAAGAACTGTTCATTCAATCATGACTTACATCACATTCCGTTGGTAATCATATGGATAGGAAAAGTTTCTTAGGATCTCCTACCATTTGGAGGTGGCACGACCAGGATTCAAATTGTGGGCTCCAGCTCCCACCACTTCAACCCGAGGATAGGGAACTGACCAGTCTGTCCAAGAACGTCAACCAGACCAATGATTAGGCAGGCACCAGTGGCTCTCAGCAGTCCTCCTTGATACTTACAGGGCTGTGATAGGAGGATCATGGTCAAAGTCACCCTAAGCAGGAAAATCCTTGAGACCCCTGTCCAACTTCAGTGCCAACAAAGCCAGAAGCCTTGTGGCTCTAGTGTAGAGGACCAGCCTTGAGCAAAAGCAGCTCATGAACTGTGCCCAGATCCAGAGTTCAAAGTCTGAGACTGGCAACAAACAGAACTACACAACAATCTGTGTAGCCATCCAGTTAAAGCAGGTTACCCTCTTGTCTCCAACTAAATTGGACAGAATTCCCTGGGAAAAGGGCTGGGAGAACCGCTGTCATCTTGACTCTGCCCATGCTGCTTGCTTCACAGGATTCTGGGCACACCCCCATTCTTTCATGCTTCTTTCTGACCAATGGGATACAAGAATGCTGGCCACGCCCACATTCCATGCTGCCAGGTACCACTGGGATTTCCTCTGTTAGTTTACACCACTACCAGCAGTAGAGGAAGATAGAGGTTCCTGAGAGGTGGGTAAGAGACTCGAGGTGACTTTTGAGTATAGTAGAAAATTGATGCTCCCAACCCCACCTAGCCCCTCCCCTCCCTTCACACAGTGCCAGGTTTCAAACCTCAAGCAATGTCGTGCTGCCAGCTGGCCTAAATCAACGACCTGGTCCTTGCCCCTAGTCTTCTGCTCTGGGCCCGTGTGTCCATAATGCTGCCGCCATCGAGGCTGCCACAATTGGAGCAGCTGCCAACAGCTTCTCCCAGCAGCACAGGTGAGTTTCCACCCCAACAACCTACCCTGGGTCAAACACCATGACCCCCCTGCTTGTTTCCTCTCCCTGGCTCTGATGAGCCCCCTTTCTGTCTTGAGGATTTCCGAGATAGAAACTAAATATATGCTCAGGCTGGGCTGGATTGCAGTCCTCCTGTGAAAGGTATGCTCCACCAGGCCTGGTCCTCTCTAGTTGGGATGGTAGAAATGTGGTGTCATGCTCAATCATCGGTTTAGATGGATTATCCCAAACTCAGTCCATAGCAGCAGATTCTTGACCACATGTGAAGCTCTTGGTAGGGCCTCAACCTTTGGACCTCAGTCTCCTCACAGGACAGTAGTGAGGAAACAAAGGCTTTATACAGAGTGATCTCTGGAAAATGGCTAGGCAGAGAGGGAGCAGCCTTCAGATAAGTTTTTGGCAATTCTGTGAGCATATGACAGGAAGATACCAGAAAGGGCTCAGGTGGGGCCTGTTATTAATCATGCAACAGGTATGGGATTATGAACCAAAATATGGCTCTCTTTCATTATTATCCTATCCCAATGAGGAAGGGGATCCTTCACTTTGTTCAGTTTTGCAGCTGGGGAAACCGAGGCACAGAGAAGCCAGGTGACCTAATTATGACCTCAAGTTCACAGGAAGCTTGGCCTGACTTCTCTACCATGCTCCCTAGGACAATGGGTGCTATTCAGTCCACTTCTTGTGGTGGGAAGTCCACTTCTTTTCAGTCGTGGGTCTTGAACTCTAGGATTGGGCACTGTTCCCGAGTTCCTCAGCTCAAGGCTAGCACTTTATCAATTGAGCCCAGAGTGCCACTTCCAGTTTTCTGGTGGTTCTTTGGAGATAAGATTCTCAAAGACATTCCTGCCTGGGCTGTCTATGAACAATGAGCCTCATATCTTAGCCTCCAGTGTAGTTAGAATTAGAGTTTTATGCCACTGGCACCCAATTTAAGTGTAATTCTGATTCTCTCTCTCTCTCTCTCTCTCTCTCTCTCTCTCTCTCTCTCTCTCTCTCTCTGTCACTGTCACTCTCAGGAACTGGTAGAATGGGTGCTGTAGGAGATGGGCCAACGTCCCCAGGTGGCTGGAACCCAAGATGGCCCACTCTTTCTGGAGGTGGGCTGTGGGTCTGGAGCTGTCTCATTCAGCGTGTTGATAATTCTCCATGAGATAAGCCCTCTGTGCTCTTGCAAGACTGTGAAGGTTATTCATTTTCCATCTAGCCTTACTGGATTTATTGTATTCTTTTCTACATTATTTTCTAGCACCTGGCCAATATTATGGTACATAGTTACTGAATGAAAATGTAATGTCAACTTAAGAAAGTCATTTAGGGATCTAGGAATGTGGCTTCATGATATGGTGATTGCCTAGCATGCATGAAACCCTGAATTCAATTCCTCAGTACCACTTAAACAGAAAAACACTGGAAATGGTGCTGTGCCTCAAGTGGTACAGTGATAGCCTTGAGCAAAAAAGCAAAAAAAAAAAAAAACAAAACCAAAACAAACCAAAAAACATTAAGTTAGTAAATGAAAAATAAAGAACCCATACTTGGAATATATAATTGCTCCTGCCATACTGACACCTGACAATTGTCCCTAATTCATGTACTTTTACTTATATTAGGATATTGTGTTGAAAAAAAGTTTTGTTCATTAGGTTACAGCAATTAATGTCATGAATGTGCTTAGATGTCAGTTGAAGATTAATTCTGGAAATTCAAAGATTCCAGGTTTTTGAATGGTCACTGCTAATCACAATGAGAAGGGTAGTCTAAGTGAGATTTGGAAATCTTTTTGGTTATTCATGGCACCAAAACGGCAGAGGCAAATTAACAGTTGTGACAGAAGAGAAGGAATAACTCCAAAGTTAAGTAATAAATGATAGTAACTAAGTTATACCAGAAATTTTTTAGACAATCATTTTTGGTTATTGAACAAATAGTTATCAACTAGTCTTATACCTCATTACCTTTAGCATTCTAAATGTCTTAGGCTACTTCTTAATCTCTGTGTAATAAATGTATCTCCTTCTGTGCTGTTTTTTCTTACCTTAACTTCTTTGCTTTTTAAAAATCTCAGTCTTTCTATATTTCTCTATGAACATTTCCTGATACTAAATACACCTACACAGATAGCAGAGAATGATTATTGAGGGTCCCATAGCTCATGAGTCATTAATGAAACAACGTGGAAAAGGAGGACATATTTATTGTTACCTCAAATTTTCTGAAAAGCTGCACTGCCATCATTTGATTCAAATTTCCATTATGTGTGTACATAGTGTCATTCAGTGCACATAAACGCAAATATGAGCTGGGAGCTGGTGAATCACGCCTGGAATCCTAGCTATTCACGAGACCAGAGGATTGTGGTTCAAAGCCAGCCTGGTCAGGAATGTCCATGAGACCATTATCTTCAATTAACCACCAGAAACCCGGAAGTGGTGCTGTAGCTTAAGCTGAAGAGCTGAGGCAGTGTGCCCAGGATCAGAGTTCAAGCCCCACAACCAACAAAAATTGCAAATATTACCTTAAGTTTCCCCAAAAGGAAGGACAAGATCAATAATCTTCTCAAGCAGAAAAAATAATTTCAAAATGATTCAGTGCATCTACTTTTGCTGAGTTATTTAAGTTATGGCTTCTTTGCTAGATATATTCTCTTCCTTTATAAATGGTGAAATATTAGCTTTACAATAAACTTCATCTAATATTTTTTGTTTCAAAAGAGAAGCCTATACAGTTGATGTCACTTAGCTTTCTTACTATCTTAATTCAAAGCCAAACCAGGCAGAAGAGTCTGTCAAACTCCTATCGCAAATTGAACACCAAAAAACCAGAAGTGGAGTTTTGGCTCAAGCAGTAGAGTACTAGCTTTGGGGGCAGGTGGGCAGGAAAGACAACTGTTCAGGGACAGGATCCAGCCTCTGGGTTCAAGACCCAGAACAAGCACAAACTAAACAAACAAGCAAACAAAAATCCCTGATAGTTCTTTGGGACCCTCCTTAAAGGTGTACTGGTCAGAGAAGAGGCTTCTTTTGCTGATCATATTGACTGGATCCTGCTTTTTTGGAATCCTTATTGCTCTGGAGAACTCAGGACCAGACCAAAGGAATTGATAACTGACTCCTGCATCAAGAGAGTCATCTCAGGGGTGAAATATCCATCCATAAGACACTTTAAAACCTCCATGTCTTTGTTCCTTTGCAGGAGAAACCTTTAAAACAACGTTATTTCCTTTTGTTCTATGCTGGCCTTCAAATGGTACATTATTTCTTTTTATAACACTATGAACTAGAAGTTTACAGAAAAAATTTATATGATTAAAGAACACACTCGAAAAAGCCAGGGACAGAGTTTCCTTCAAGCCTTGGGATACTTTTTTTGTACAGTAAAAGGAAAGCACAAGGTAACTTGAACTTTGTTTTTCCTCTTTGTTCCATTCCTCTCCTGGGGTCAGTTTCCACATCCAGTAACACTTACTTCCAGTAACAATCGATGGTGCTGCTTGAGGTTTAATGAATATTTTCTGGCTTCACTGCAATAACACTGAACACCTATGGACCTGAGGTAACACATGTTTCAGAGACAACTTAGTAAAGAGAAAATATGAAATTTATATTGCTTATAAATACATTATACATGAGTACATTGAGTTCAAACTTTGTAAGTTCTCTGTAAATTAAGGCGAATTTTAAATGGGAAGAAGGTTTTCAGAACATTCTTTTTGTGAGTGTACATGCTGTTCATTATTTCCCAAGTGTACATGAGTTAACAGTAAGGGAAACAATTGCAATAAAAGGAGAAAGAGAAGTTCTGTGCTTAAGTATAAAGTTTCAATACAATATAGAAGATTACAAATAAGACAACATTGAAACAATAAAGCCAAGTCCAGTATGTAGATTTATGGAAGTGATATACAGAAAGCAAGACACCTACGTGGAACATGAAGTATGAGGCCACTCCCATTCTAAATCATGCTTGCTAATCATGCAACTTTGTAGAAAGTAGAATGGAAGAATAATTCTGTTTCCAATGCAAGTCGGATATAAGAGCGTGGATTTAGCTGGAAAAATGTCCATCTTGTGAGAGCAGGGATTATGCTAGCAATGAACTGGTGGCTAATATCACATTTCTTTTTTTTTCTTTACACACACACACAGACACACAGACACACAGACACACACACACACAGACACACACAGACACACACACAGACACACACACACACACACACACACACACACACACACACACACACATATATATATATATTTGTTGGCGGTCATCTTGGCACTTGAACTCTGGGCCTGTGAGCTGTCTGTCTGCTATTCTGCTCAAGCTAATGCTCTACCACTTGATCCACAGTGCCATTTCCAGTTTTCCTTTAGTTAATTCGAGAAAAGAGTCTCTGGGATTTTCCTACCTGGGCTGGCTTTGAACCTCAATCCTCATATCTCAGCATGAAGATATATAATGTGTGTGTTCATCTATCTTTATAAGAATTCTTTAGTTATGGGCTGGGGAGGTGGCTCAGTGGTAGAGCGCTTGCCTCGCATGCATGAGGCCCTTGGTTCGATTCCTCAGCACCACTTAAGCAAAAAAGAAAAAAGCCAAAATTGGCGCTATGACTCCAGTGGTAGAGTGCTAGCCTTGAGATGAAGAGCTGAGGGACAGAGCCCAGGCCCAGAGTTCAGGCGCCATGACCGGACCCCCCACCAAAACAACAAAAAAAGAATTCTTGAGTTAAAAATCTGGGCTACAGCTTAGATGTTACCCTCACAGAAATGTTTGTAGTTTAAAAGTTGATACTCCTGGAGAAATAAAACCTAAGAATTTGAAGGAGTCTGGGAAGTTCAATTTGTATCCAGCCGGGGCAGAACACTCTTTGCAACAGTATATAAAATTAAGCAGTCCAAATCTGGATTAGAAGAATGGCTCAAGTCATGGAATACCAGTCATGAGCAAGATTGCTTGAGGCTTTTGCATATATACATACAAACATACACATACACCCAGAGGCACTTATGTGTGCACACACAAATGCACAAATGAAACAACTCTCAGAATGTATAGAAAAGTTAGAAAATAATAAATACATGTCCTGAATAAGACTAGAATCAAGTGATAATTTTTAATATTAGAAAGTCCTCAAATGAACTTCCTTCAAATAAGTTTGAGAATATTACATTGGTAAGGATCAGAAATAGTAAGAGAGTCAATAATCATTATTAAAGGGATAGGATCCATGGAGGAATGAATCAGAGATCCCGCAGGTGCGTCTGAAAATGTTCATATCCTGTATCAAATGTTAGAATATCTTTGAAAATTGTCGATAAAGTCTAAGCAGTCACTCTGGTGTATAATATCACTGGAGAAGTTCAGAATTGATAGTCTGTATCTAGATTAAACAAAACAAGAAACTATGGCAGGGCAATGTGATACAAGCCTAGAATTCTAGCTCTGAGATTAAGACAGGAGATTAGAGAATGGAATTACATAGTTGATACCTTCCCACGACCAAGGTGTATAATTTTGTCTTAGTAAATCAAAACAAACAAGAAAGGAATACGTAGTTGGACGTTTGGGCTAATTTTGTCATTATGTTTTGAGAAGTCAAACTTCCTGTTGAAATGCAACTCATACTTAATCCTCACTTGTGTTTTAAATTCTCTCTTCATTATAGAACATTCCTAGATGCAAAATGACTCATGATTCCCATCCAAAATTTGAAAAAGTAAGTTATCATCATTCTGTTGTATCCCAAAAAAATGATTAAGAATTACAAACGCTTAAGCCTGGAAAAATAGCAAAGTTCGTCTAATGTAGGATTTTGAAGATCTTGCTAAATTAGAATTTAGATTTAAAATAAATATTTTGGTTTTGTTTGTAATTTTATATTCTATGGGATTCTACAAAATTCTTTTTAAGTAGAGGGTTTATTTGACACTCACAAATGATTTTGCATTCTATGTGCCTAGAATATTCTTTCAAGAGAGTTATAATTAGAACTTAGTTAATAGATAATTCCAACAGTTCATGTATAAAATGATAATGTGAATGTTGTAGACAGCGTTGCCAACAAATTGATGATATTAATTTATAAATTTAGAATAAGAGCAATTTTTGGAGTCTTTGGTATAACATGTTATGAAGAGAATAATCGTGTGACATCTCCTTTCTTCTACCTATATGTAACACAGGAAGCAATTTCCATAATTATTTGCTGCTGTATACACTGAGAAAAATGTTAGGTTTGGGGTTTGTTTTTATTTTGTTTTTGTTTTATTGGTTTGTCCTAGGGCTTTAATCTGGGCCTGGACACTGTCTCTGAGCCTGTTTATGCTCAAGTCTCGTGCCCTACCACTTCAATCTCAGTGCCATTGGCGTCTGGCTTTTGCTGAGAAGTTTATTGGAGATAAGAATCTAGGGAATCTTCCTGCCTGGGTGGGCTTTCAACTGTAATCTTCCGATTTTAGCATCCAGAATTTATATGATAGCTAAAAAAGTATAAATATAAATAATATTTGCAAGTGTTCTGATTTCAAGAATACCAGTGGGGGGAAAATCATGCAACCCAGTTTATTGTGATGTTCTTACCAGAACATGTATGGCATCACATTAGCAGAGCTGTATTTTTTCACAATAGAGATAAGCTATTCATGACACGAATTAAGGGAAGTTTGAGGTGCACCCTGAATGTTGGAAAATTTTGGGCTAGGATGACTTTATATCATAAATATTGGTATTGGTGGTCATAAAAATTATAGCTTATTGTGATAAACAATTGCTTACTCTTGAAGAATTAATTATTATCGATGCTACATAGTTTTATCCTCTACCAGAATGTGGTTATTTTTCTGTTGACTCTCAATCTGTAACACCCCATTGGAAAATGCATCTATTGCAGAATTACATAACATGCAATCCAGTATTGTTTCGAATCTCTCAGGTATGGAATCTTCCGAATTTGAAAATGAGTAGATACTAGTCATTGGAATGTTGACGAACATATATATTCTGTCTTCTTAACAACTTATTTACTTTTACAAGTTATTGGTTTCCATAGAATTAAACTGTTTTCGTTTTAGTATGAGAAAGTACTATATTTGTTCTGTTTTCAAAATATTGGTAAGTATATTGTGAAAATATTGTCTAGTCGGAGAGCATTCAAGTTGATGGTACTCTCATTAAAAAGGGGTAATTAATTCAAATTAGACACCAAACAGTATGTGTACTGTACCAATACAGTGAAATTTTATTTCCTGCAGCTTAATTTTTAAATTTAATTTTATTGTCAAAGTGATGTACAGTGGGGTTACAGTAATTTTAAGGTAGGGAATACATAACTTTTCAAACTTGTTATCCCTTCCTCATTTTCTTCAGTTTTCCTTCACCCCAATAGCCCTCACAAGTTGTAATGTACATTTCCAAAATATTGTCTTGTGAGTATTGATATTCCATTGTTTTGCCTTTGTCATCTGTCTCACCATTTTGTTGTTCCTCTTCCCTTCCTTAATTAAGGTAAATATATACACAATACACAGGCTACCTAAATCAAATACAGCAGGGAATAAAGCATAGGGGAAAAACCCAAAAGAAAATAGAAATCACATAGTACATTAAAAACAACAACCGCAAATAATACTTTCTATTTCCATATCTTGGAAATCATTTTGCTTAGCATCAGCTTATAAGGTTATATATATGCATAACAAAGCCACTGGAAAATAATAGTTTCATGGACACTATATCATGAAAACAACATGTTAACTGATTTGATGATAAAGGTGGAGTTAGGATTGATGAATTCACGGTTCCAATAAATGAATTTCAAAAGAGTTTTAAAATTATGACAGGTGGGGCTGGGAAGGTGGCTCCATGGTCGAGCGCTTGCCTTGCATGCCTGAGGCCCTGGGTTCGATTGCTCAGCACCACATAAGCAAAAAGAAAAAAAGCCAGAAGTGGCGTTGTGGCTCAGGTGGTAAAGCGCTAGCCTTGAGCTGAAGAGTTGAGGGACAGCGCCCAGGCCCAGAGTTCAGCCCCACGGCTGGACCCCCCCAAAATTATGACAGGTAAATTTTAATTCATTCAAACTTTTTAACAACTTAGCCTATTATGAAAATTTAAAATTGCTTGGGAAAATAGGCTTTTATGCAAAGTAATCAATGGAGACTTAGCTGAGAGGGAGCAAAGTGGGTGAAGATGGCTCATTTTCACACTAAACAAACAAACCTCAGAAACCTTGCTATAAATCCTGTAGATAGGCTTGAGAATTGTCCTTACCCAGGAAATCTACTCACTGTGTGAAACAAGGTTGTAGTGGAATTTAAATTCAACCTAATGTTTACAAACAAGACCACACTAAAGCTACCAGCACAACTATGTTTATTGCAGCATTATTTACCATAGCTAAGATATGGAACCAACCAGATGCCCCTCAGTAGATGAATGGATCAAGAAAATGTGGTATATATACACAATGGAATTCTATGCCTCCATCAGAAAGAATGACATTGCCCCATTTGTTAGGAAATGGAAAAACTTGGAAAAAATTATATTAAGTGAAGTAAGCCAGGCCCAAAGAAACGTAGGTCCCATGGTTTCCCTTATTTGTAATATCTAGTATATGTATGAGTCAAGCGGAAAAGGTCAGATAATGTGATGTCAGGAAAATGAACCCTTAGATGTGTATTTTAATGTTTTTTTTCTTTCATGCATGTGTTTCTAACACATTTATAAGATTATCTCTTTGTCGCTTTGTATGTCCCTCCTCCACAGTATAACCCCTGCTTTCACTATATTTGATGTCAGTATAACTTGTGGAGGAGATGGGGAAAAACCAGTTGTTTAAGGATACAGGTGGACCTGTTGCAACAATGAGAAGTACAAGTTGTCATGTCCAAAACGAGCTTTACAAAGTTGGTGCGGGGGGGGGGGGGGAGGAGAAGGATTGGGATTAGGGGGGGAGGGGGGAGGCTGGGAAGGGATGTGAAGGATAAACAAAGGAGGAGGCTGCAATGCTTGGTAAGAAATGTACGCATTATCCTGCCCATGTAACTGTAACTCCTCTGTACAGTATGTTCACAAATAAAATTATTTAAAAAAAAAAAAGTGATGCAGACATGCAGCAAAGTTTAAAGTGAGAAAAAAAAAAAGACATCAAAATTTGTGAATTAACTTTAATTAGCAAACAGTAATTCTCTGAAAAAGATAATTTGGGTCAAAATATTTAGGGAGAAAGTGCCCTCAACATTGAAAGTAGGTATTGGGTTTACACTTTTCTGTTTGTAATACTTTCTACAATGTCTTTTCATGTGAAGCACTGAACTACAGAAAAAAACCTGATTGGATACCTGAAACCGGTGATTTCACATTTCTTAGTAGCTCATATATATAATATCCTTATTAACATGAGATAGTGAAGACTTCCCTTATTACATAAGCCAAAAAGTTTTGGGATCAGAAAAGAATTGAGCAAATGGACAAGGCAAGAAAACGCGTTCTTAGAAGTCCTAGCTAAGCATATTAGCTTCATCAGTGGAGGGAGGCCAAACTTTTTGATATATTGTCTTAATATTTTTGCTACCTAAAGTGATTTTACAGAGCCTATTTAGCTCACTACAATTTAGAACTGATTGAATGAAGACATGAAAATAAATTCCACATTCAAATATAAGACTTTTAATAGAGAAACCATGAAGATGTAGCAGTGGGGAAGGACTTATAGTCCTTCACCTTCATTAGACTTGAAGCCAAGAATCTGTGATTAGTTGGAAATCAGGCAAGAGCTAAGAGGAGGACAGACAAATAGGACATAGGAGCATTTTCCTTTTGTAACAGACACTGTCATCCAAGGTATGGATGATTTAACTCTATTCTTTTCCATACATCCTTCTGAGCAAATGCAAGACCAAGAGAAATATAATCTATTGAAATAATTTTGGAAAGAATAACTTCACTGATCCTGATATGGTATCTAAGGAGAATCTTAAAGAGAAAAGATAAAAGTGAAGTATTCTTCGGTTTCCTCTAAGCATCTTGTTGGCAAAGTATATCTTTGAGGTTAGTAGGATTGAACCAAAAAGTGGTGGAGTACCTATTGTTGAGGGAACTTTAGACACAAGAAAACTTTCAAGGTAAAAGAAAAAAGAAAACAAGTAAAGCTAAATATTTGTGATCACAGCTTCTTGGACTGGTATTTTGGAGACAAAGTTTTACAATAGAGATTGTCCTCATTAACATTGATGCTGGGTTTCCGTGGCACCCAAATGAAAGGGGGAAGTTTAATGGACTCACTTGGACAAGTAAAGAGCATGATAGAAAAAAATGGCAAATAATATTTATTAAATTACTTTGAACAATTACTTTACCAGAACAAAGAAGGAAAAAATATAATTCAAATTCACTTGACTTAAAATTATGAATAAAAGTAGTCAAGAGAAATGAGAGAAAACATAGAGGACTGTTTTCTCTCCAGTGGAGTAATGGGTTCTTGATCTTGTTTCTTCCTTTCTATCTTCACAAGCTATCATGTGTGGCTCAGGACTGGAGTATCCAGTTCAGGCCAAGAGAATTCGCAGAAGAAAATATTTTCAGCAGATGTAGGTCATTTATAACCTTAGAAAATCTATTTAAATCTGTTAAAAATTCTCCTCTACCCTAAACTGCCTACTTTAAACAGCTTTGTATGCTTTTCCCAAGATTGTCCTTCATTAATTGTTTAAAATTTTGAGAGGTCATAATTATACTCTATAGAGATTGCTGTTTGGTTGTGCTTTTTGTGTGTTTTTGTTTTTTGTTGTGTTTTTTCACTGAATTTCAAACGGTTGTGCAATTTTGTTACAATTAAATATGTCCATCTAATTGTCCAATGTTCCGGGATCAGAGTCACTCTTTCTATCATTCTCAACCAACCCCTTCTACAAGATTTATTTCCGATTTACCACGTCCTTTCTCACTTGTGCACATTGAATATTCTAGCTGTACTTGCTCCTTGTTCCATTTTCATTCATTCTATGTCTTTACTATTATTCCTCTCTGGTTTCAACTTCCTGATAGTCATTCTGTTAAACTGTCTGCTAGTACTTTGAAAGGTTTATATACATTCCATGGAGTTTATATCCTGCATATACTTGAACTGATGTCAGCTTTATTTCCATAATTCATTCATCTGAAGTAACAATTTGTAAGAGTGGAGACATGAAGCATCTAGACATGATTTTATTCCCCTCCATTAGGAAGATTAATCTGTAGTCAACAAGAAAGTTTAAAAATGGCTTAGAATGTATTCCTAACTACCAGTTTTGTAAATGGTGTTGTACAATGGTTTCTGATTATTTTATTTTACATGGGATAATATTTTCTACTACCTATGAGTTTTGGAAAATGAAGAAAATTAAAATTTACTACTGCAGAGGAATATGATAGAAATAGAAGACAGGTTTTATGTTTGTCAAATCTCTGATGAGTACCCATATGAAGACTTAAAGTCATATTTCTTATTATGTTAGAGAGATAGGGAAAACATAAAACACCATATGATAAGGCAACTATTCATGACTTTTTTAAATGTACTTATTATGTGATGAAATTTACTTTATTAGCTAATTTTTTGGTTTGAAATATGGGAGGCTGATCTATTTAACAAATTTTCGAAGTCAGCTACTGAAAAACACAAATGATGGGGGGTACTATTTCTACACTTTAATGAATGGTTGAACCTGTTTGGCATTAGTGCTGGGTAAATAAATCAACTCTATTGCAACTTGCTCCCTACACTTGAAAAACTTGTAACGTCACTAAATATTATCTGCTTGCAAAGTGTAATTTTGGCAAATGTGATTTTAAAAAGTTTATTTGAAAAGGAATATACTTTCAGGAGATTAAATGTAGGTTATCATTTGTTTAAGAATGACAACATTTTTATACTACAGAACCAAGTTTTACTGAAGTACCAGTGTTTTGAAGCACTAAGGATCTTCTCAATTAATGTTTTTCTGAATTATATTTGACTTCTATGTCAAGTTTTCCTAGTCTTCGTAGACCAATTATGGATCTATCATTCCAGGAACTATTTTTTGGCCTGATGATCCTGGACTGAAATCATTCATTAATCATTAGGAGAGGGGTATTACAAATAATCTTGTGACATTTGTGGTCTTGTTCACTCATATGGAATGGTCATCTGAAAATTGAAATTTTGAATTACTGTACTTTCACATTTTATGATTTCATCTTGCATTTTAAGTTGCCTTGCATTTCTCAATTGCTTACTGCTAATTACTGCATTTCAAGGAATTGGGGCCCTGAAATATAAGAAATGAGAAATTGAGATGGGTCTTCAATTACTTTCTGTTGGCATGTTGCATGGGCCTAGGTAAGAACTCTTGCCCTAGTTATATGATGATGCAGATAACTGGGACCTGGGATCCGAGGACCCGTGGATCCTGTAGAAGAATAATACCTTTTAGATATCATATCAGCAAAATTTGGGCATAATCAGTAGGAATGCTTCAGAAATATGGAGAAAAACAGTTTGGGATCAGCAAGTCAAAAAAATAAACAGAGCAGCAGAGTAAAAGCCCTTATAGATTGGAGGAAAACAACATTGTTTTTTTAACATGTGAATTCAGAAACCAAGAACACTTAGAACGTATCACAGTTTATAGCGAAAACATTGTATTGATACTTTTTATATTTTAATATATATTCTAATCCTGATTATTTATATTCCAATCTATTTATTGGAATAAATATCAAGTAATTTGTCAAATTATCAATCAATTCCAGTAAAATTCACTGTGTGAAATATAAAATCAGCACATATAAATATAAAATATATAAGTATATATAATATAAGAAAATGTTTTACATTGTTCTGTTGTGGTTAGGGTAACAAAGGCAACTGTTTTAAAATATTTTTCCATTACCTCTACCTCAGTGTTTGGTAGAATTAGACCTAAAGCTTTACCATTCGGAGATGTACAGGAAACACTGTAATTAAAACATTACCAATTTAAGGCCTAATAACGAGGAGAAACATATGGACTTCTCCTGGAACTATGGAATATATTTGGTGATAGAAAATCAGTGGTGTAAGTTCCTGCCTGGTTGGATTGTAGACAGGCCAGGACATTGGGTAATCATGCATATGAAAATTTTTTCACCTTCTTGGCTTTAGCAACTTTTGAAATGGTAGGGATAATAAATAATTCTATTTTAACTAAAATATGTTCTAGTCTGAACAGTTCTGTCCGAACTGTTCATCTCTCTATGATCCCTTATAACTAAGATTAGTTTTGCTCCAGTAAGACAAGCTATGCTGTCAGGGTAAGATATTCTGGTTGTTCTGTTCCTACATGGAGCGAGGGTAATGGGTCAGGCAGACATTTGTGCCAGTAAGACCTCATTTGTGACATTTCAATCTGGAGAATTTTAGAAGTAGCTCTTAAGCAAGACTTACTTTGAATCCATTAGCTCCACAAAGCTAAATCAGTTGATAAGTAAGTACTTGAAAAGCCATCACCTTTGGACCTAGCTATAAAGGCTTCAGAATATGATCAAATTTCAAATGAAAAAGACTTAAAATAGTTATTGACAAACATTGCAAATGTGAACAATTGAACAAACAATATAAGTTTTTTCCACCATAAACAGAATTTTACAGAAATAAGATGAATAGCAATTTAGGTAACAATAAGGTTTCCTTGTTACAAATAGGCAACCAAGGATATATGCCTGTCTTAAGATTGCATCATTAACTACTTAAATTTACAGGATACTACATGCTTCAGCAGTACGTCTTCCTGAATTACAATACCATGCCATCCATGAATTTTTAAAGTAAGATATTGCTGTTGCTTTGTATCGTGAAAATATTTTGTATGGACACATAGGATGGACTGGCAATTTTGAAATTTAAGAAATTTAACCAAACCATTAGGACTTTAGAGAACAATTTGTACAGCCTTCCACAACTTCAAAAAAGTAGTGATACATACTTATTCTTTTGGCAATATCAAATGCAGTTTCTTCCCAGTTGTGCTTCAGACCTGGTTGGATATAATGGTTCAACAGAAAGAGATCTAGCATAACTTTGCTATTTCTATTTCCAGCAGCAAGATGCAAGGGGGTCAAGAGGCCTTTAGTTTGTCCATTGGTATCTGCATCATGATGAAATAAAGAAGCTACTCTGGTATTATTCCATGTATAAGTACTGTGCAAAGGTGTCCAGCCATTGACAATTATTACATGAATATCTACCTGGAGCCACCAACTCATGGACAATGTCTAAGTGTCCACTGTAGGCTTCTCAATGAAGAGGGGTATACTCATTGTTATCCGTAGTATTTACATGCCTGGCCTTTTTGGAAAGTAGTCTCTGTACTGTAGTAAGGCGATTATTTTCGGCAGACCAAAGAATAAATTTGATTGAATCCTTCTCCATTTTTTCTTGCAATTGATACCATTTCTCACTTTTTTTTACTTGTTCCTCATCTTCATCAGAATTGCCTAGCCAGAGACTTTGAGTGCCAGTGAGAATGAGGTGTCCATGTATTTCCCCAATAGTTCACATTGGATGAACTGCTCAGAAAAATCCGGTGAATTTACTGCATCTGTTTTTTCACTATTATTTATTTTCTCTTTTATCATTTTTACTATTCTAAATTATTCTAACTAGAGAGTCGGGAATTGGTAGAGAGCAGAGGAAAGATTTTCCTCCGTATTCAAAGGTACAGACTGAAATTGAGGACCAGTGGTGTCTTCATGTGCAGCTTATTCTAGGAATGAGAAAATAGGAAATAAAGCCTTCTATGTAAATTAGATGGGAAATGGCAGAGCAGAAAGTGAAATGATGCAACCAAAAATATAAAAGCAAAATAAATTAGGATAATTATGGAGCAATCATATTACCTATGAGAACCAAGAAAGGGAGAGAAGGAGAGAGAGGCACATGTGCAATGATCTAGCTAGGCACAAAATACATCCCTCTGATGAATTTATAGAGCAAACAATTCTATTTTTTAAAAGAGATGGAAATAGGATTTAAGATCATATGTCTCCATTGTTGTTAATTATATTTTTATTATCTTAAATACTTGGACAATGGAATTTCCATTCAACAAATCAGTTTTTTTAAGTATAATGGATCTTTATATAACTTTTCCACACCCTTCCAAACCTCACCCCACCTTAATTTTTCCTAGTTTCATACTATGTACATTGAATATTATACTTTCACTCTCTTCCTCCATAACTCTCTTTATTCCTTCCCTTTGACTTCCCCTCACATCTTCCAAGTGATAGTTTCCTGATATGTATTTTGTTGGATTAAAAGTTCACTTTTATAAGAAATTACACCTTTGAAATACTCCTCCGCAAATAGCATGCTTTGGTTAATATTTTTGTGTAAACTTGTAATAAAGTTCTAGCTTCCAAGTATGAGACAGAACATGGGTCCTTTGTGTGTCTGGCTCTGACTTAGTTCACTTGATATAGTTTTAGATCTATTCATTTTGTTGCAAATAATGTAACAGTCTTCATAATGGATGGATGCAATCCAATTTTGTATATGTGCCACACTTTCTCCAACTATCACTCTTCCAAAGGGCATCTGGGCTGTTTCTGTAACTTGGCTGCGGTGAATAGTGCAGCAGTGAACATGGTTGTGGAAGTGATTTTACTGTAACTTTTTGGAAGAATTCATCACTACCTTTATGGGAGCAATCCTCTAGCCAGTTTTCCAGAATAAGCACATCCCTCCCTTCATCTTCATCACAATGTATTGCAAGTCTTCAGAAACACAATTCCTCCTACAGGTCTCAATAAGCTAAAACCACACTGTGCCCATATTCTTTCAATACATTATTTCATAAATGTACATATAATTTAGTGAGAACCTTCTATGTACTTTCCTAATGTGGAAATGAGGGACATGACAGAGTAAAAGTAAGAAATATCCAATTTAATGAGGTATTATCACATTTAAAATCATTTTCAGCTCTAATTCATAGCCTCACATAAAATTATTTTAATCTTTATTTGATTACTTCAACTAACCCGTAAATTATAGCAAGTGAGTTAAAAGCAAAGACAAAAAGTGTGGTTTGATTTTGACACTCATGTGTGAAATTGCACAATATGGGCAAAAAGTGGATTGGAATTAATACCTCTTATCCATTTTGTTAACGTAGAGATGGTTTTCCCAAACTGATTCTCGCAATTTGTATTCCATTAAACAACAAGAAACATGTGATAATTTCCTTTGTTTTGCTCCTTATTAACTTTTGCTTCCATTTTATTTTATAATGGATGATTTCATAAATCTAATGTAGATACAAAAATATGTTAAAATATTTCTATCCCTATACATTGATATATACATACACACATATATTACACAGGTTATAATGATAATGAATAACTTCAGTAACTGTACAATTTACTAAATTATTAAAACTATCGGCTGCTATTGCCTGGCATTCTGGTTGCTCGGGAGGCTGAGATCTGACAATCATGGTTTGAAACCATCCTGGACAGGAATGTCCAGTAGCCTCTTATCACCAAACAACCAACAGAAAATCAGAATTGGAACTGTGGCTCAAAGTAGTAGAGTGGTAGCCTTGAGAGAACAATCTCAGGGACATCATCCAGGCTCTTAATTCAAGAAATACAATCTACCCAAATAAAATCTATTCAATTTACACCTGTGTAAGTAAAGGATTTCCATCACTCAAATGCACAAACATGCTCATTTGCAAGGTAACTCTGTTTTGTCTAAAGTACCAGAAAACATTTTCAGTTAAGTTGAAAGCATTGCACCATGGGTTCATTCTATCTCTCTCATGCATTTTTCCACTCAAATACTCAAATCTTACAATTATTCCAATTATTTAAAATCAAAGCTTTTTACTTTAATACCCATAATATTAGAGTTTGAATTGAGTGTCTTGTGCCCCCTAAATGGGTGTTCTTACCACTTTGTCATGTCTCCAGCCCTAAATTATCCTGATTATTTTTCAGATACTAGTGTATGATCTTGGGCTCAGTCCACGTTATGTTATTCTTCCTGGAATTTAGAATAACATGTGCATGGCATGGTGTATATATCTTTCTGTCCAGTCTGGGCTTTAACCTCTATCCTCACAAGAGTAGACTCCCATGAGTCAGAATTTTCATAAGCTTGTCATAGCTGATGTTTTTTTAGTCTTTGCATTTCCTGCAAGTTCTTGAGTAATGAATTAATTTGTTTCCTTGGGTTATTTTGTTTCATTTGAATGTATGTGTTGAGTTGTTCCTCACTTTTCCTTTTGTTTCTTTCAATCAAGTTCTTATCTAAAGTTCTGAAAAACCAATTCTTATTTTTCACGATAGTCAATGTGAACATGATTCATTCCAAAGCAATTTCAGTAATATTTAAACTCCTTCATATCTATGAATGGTATATAAATGATAAGTACTGCGAAGGGTCTTTTTATTTTCACAGCAGTCTTTGTCATACACAGACAGACCATGAAATATATGAAGATAATAAAACTACAGATGCTAGCAAGGAGAAGAAAAACCTATTATTAATTGTTTGACAGAGGCTTCCCTTCTAGTGAAAGAAATACGTTGCTTGATGCAGGATTTCACAAAATTATATTGCTTGGAGGAAGCTAAACAATCACCTAATTCTACAGAATTGAGGGAGATGAATCGACCTTCTGAATAATTTACATTTGGGTCAAATAAAAGTCTGCTTCCAAAAAGAGAGTTGACTTTAGAGAAACATGATGAGTTGTATGTAAATAGGTGCGTAGCTGATTTTGTTAATTTGTAAACTAATACAGGGAAATAGATTACAGCAAGGTAATAAAAAAGAACTTCGCATTAAAATACTCATTTGTGGGTGTGTGTGTGAGAGAGAGAGAGAGTGTGTGTGTGGGTGTGTACACATGCACGCATATACAGGCAGGGGCATGTGCAAGTGCTCATTCATTCATTCATCATCCCTGAGGTTTGATAGTGAGTGCCTGGGCACTCTCTCTAAGGTTCTGTGACCAAGGATAGTGGTTTAACACTTGAGCCATTGTTCCACTCTGTTTTTTTTTTTTTTGAGATAATCGCATTTATTTTCATGATTGGACTGGCTTTGAATAGTGACCTTCATATCTCAGCCTCCTGAATATCTAGCTAAGTTTATTCAGCCTCTTAGTAGCTAGTTAAAATTGGGCCTGTCCTCTATGCTTCACTGCTTTTTTATTCTTCTCCTGAGGTGTTCACATGCCTAAGTAATATATATGTCTAGTTGCTTTAAAAAATACTCTTACTGCTTGGCAGTAGGGGCTTCTATCTGAACTCCTAACTATTGAGGAGGCTTGAGAACAGAACCCAGGCCAAAAGTTTAGTGGACATCCTTCTCAATCTATAGCTGGCTGCATTGTATTATTTCCACCATCCTGCACTATTTACAGGTTAAGATTGGAAG
>NW_024871710.1:0-39683 GCF_019054845.1 Dipodomys spectabilis | reverse complement strand
TTATTCTTTATTTTCTTAAATTTTACTTATACTTTATATCCAGTAATGATAAGAGATGATTATTGTTTCACAAGTGATTATGTCAGTTGAATATATGGATGAGAGGTGCATAAAACGAGTTTGGACTGAAAATAGATATTTGCAAGGTCTTCACAAAAGAATTGATAGTTGAAGGAGCTGTGGGCATGTATGAAATAAACTAAAGAAACCAGCACGGAAAGATAAGATATGATTCTGGAAAGCAAACAATTTTGGAAGAAAAAAAAAGAGGAAAATATGTAGCTTTTGGTAAGAACTTTGTAACCCATCTACACATTTAATTCCTTATTTCTATTGGAAGGCATTTCAGTTAACTTTATGTTACAAAGTTAAACATGATTGACATGTAATACTAACTGGCCTCTGCAATTATTCTACCCAGGTGCAAGGGCTCATTACTATAATCCTAGCTACTCAGAGAGTTGAAACATCTAGATCCTAGTTCAAAGCCAGTATGGAGAGGAAAATTGGTGAGTCTTTACTGTGGCATTGTGCCTCAAAGTGGTATCACTAGTATTTAGTAATAAATCTCAGAGACAGAACCCAGGCCCTGAGTACAAGCTCTCTGCAATTATTCTTAAAATACTTGTTCTCGGTATTTCTTTAACTTGTCTAGAAGAATGTTTTAAACTTAGGGATTTTTTATTACATGTTGTCAGAATTGATTTTTAAGATGTTCAGAGAAAAATTATTTATAGTAAGAACTGGTTTGTATTGCTTTGTATTACGTTTTGCTTCTACACCTATAGATCAGCTGGAAAATAGATGGCCAAACACTTCCTCCCCCCGCCAAAATTGTAAAGTTCATTTTTCGACATAATGACTTGTATATCTCATTGTTGCAATGTGTCCACCTGTACCCCTAGTTAAACGATTTGTTTATGCCCTTCCCCTCTACAAATTTGTACCAACATCAAATACAGTGAAAGCAGGGGGAGAGACATAAAAAGCACTATAGAAATCATCTTATAAATATGTTAGAAACAAATGCATGAAAGAAAAAAAATTGAATACTTATCTTGGGGTTCATTTCCCTAGCATCAATTTATCTGAACTTTTCTGCTTGCCTCACACATATACTATTTATTGCAAATAAGTGAAGCCATGGGACCTATGTTTCTTTGGGTCTGGCTTACTTCACTTAATATAATTTTTCCAAGACTTTCTATTTCCTAACAAATGGGGCAATGTCATTCTTTCTGATGGAGGCATAGAATTCCATTGTGTATATATACCACATTTTCTTGATCCATTCATAAACTGAGGGGCATCTGGGTTGGTTCCATATCATAGCTATGGTAAATAATTCTACAGTAAACATAGGTGTGCTGGTAGCTTTAGTATGGTCTTGTTTGTAATCATGTGGGTAAATGCCCAAAAGTGGGATTGCTGGGTCATAGGGGAGCTCTATGTGGAGTCTTTTGATGAACTTCCATACCGTTTTTCAAAGTGGTTGAACAAGTTTACACTCCCACCAACAATGTAGTAAGGTTCCCTTCTGTCCGCATCCCCTCCAGCATCTGTTCTTATTAGAGTACTTGATTATAGCCATTCTAATTCGGGTGAGGTAGTACCTCAATGTTGTTTTTATTTGCAATTCTTTTATGGCTAGAGAGGTTGTGTTTATTGGCCATCTTTCTTTCCTCTTCAGACAAGTTTCTCTTTAAGCCTTTAGCCTACTTATTTAATAGGCAGTTGTTTCTTTGAAGATTTGTTGTTAAGGGATTTAATTTTTTGAGTTCCAGGTATATTTTAGATATGAGACCCTTGTCCGTTGTATGGCTAGTGCAGATCTTCTCCCAATCAATGGGCTTTCTAATGATCTTGCTAGCTATGTCCTTTGCCATGCAGAAGCTCTGCAATTTCATGAAATCCCATTTGTTCCATTTGTCTTTGATTTTTTGTATTTCTGGATATCTATTAAGAAAATTTCGGCCTGTGCCAAGGAGACCTAAGGTTTCTCCTATTCCGTCCTGTAATGTTTTCAGAGTAAGATTTCAAAATTTAAAGTTTTAAGTATTACAGGAAGATCTTTGATTCATGTTGATTGGATGTGAGTAGCTTGAGCTGTTGCATAATTCGTGTGTGTGTGTGTGTGTGTGTGTGTGTGTGTGTGTGTGTGCGTGTGTGTGTGTTTGTAAAGGTGGTTATGTGTATCATTGAAATCAAGGATAAGGAACTTGGTTCCTTTTTCTGAGATATACATTATGGTGTTTCTTTGTTGGTGGTAGACTCTGATTGCTTGCCTTTGCCTGATGTGAACATTCTAGCTCAATTTTTCAATTAAAATTTCTTAATTATTATTGAACATATAATGCTCTGATATTGCTTTGTCTGTAGTCTGCCATCTAGGATCTCCTTTTTCTCTTAAATATTAACATTCAATATGAATTTTACCTCCTGACTAATTTTCCCCTTTAATTTGCATTTTGAAATAAGAATTTTAATATCTTTGATCTCTGTATTCATGAAGAAAAACCATTTTGAATTCTCTATTTAATGTAATAACACCTGGACAGATTTGTTAGCACCAAGACTTAAATTTTCTTTTGTAGTTTTACTTTAAAATTACCCTCCTTCATGTTTTCAGAATGGGTAGTCAAAGAATTCCCACAATGTCTCAAAACTTTTATCTTTCACTTTGTCTGTGCTTCCTTGTCACTGCTAAATTGTTCTGGATACCTGTATTAGCTACCCCAACCCCTGCAAAGCTGTTGCTGCTACCCAATTTCCTGCAAGTGCAACTCAGCAATTACAGTCACAATTACCCTTTCCCTGGTATCCTATTCTCTGCTACTCATTTTGCTACCCATAATTCTTACCACCATGGTTCCAGCCACCTGATCCCTGCCACCCCTGTCTCAGCTACCACATTCCCAAACAAAGCAAAGCAAGAGTAGTCACAGACAGTCGACTTGGGTACTTCTCTTGCAGGCACAATGGGACGTTATTCCTCAGGTATTTAACAAAAGGGACTAACTAGTGGTGGAAAGAAAAGAGGTTACTCAGAGGGGACTAACATCCAAGGATATCAAGTTATAACTTGTTGCTAGGAAAAGCAGGCCCTAAGGTGAAAGTTAATGAGAAAAGAAAATTTGACAAAATATTGGGGATGATATAAATAAAAATTTTAGCTTAATCTCTTCTACCAGTGGTCTGAATTACTTTATGACATAGATATGTAACTACTTTCCTTTTTTAAAAGTATATGAAGATGCACATTTATGTGGTACTTATATTAATTTATGGAATATTTCCATATGACCATGTTAATGATACTTAATAGTTTATGTTTTATGAAATGATAATGAGTCTGCCTTTGGCAATATGAATTGAGCTCTCTAACAATAAATGGAATTTCATTGTCAAATACTACAAGGATATTACTGAGGCGAATACCAAAATGAAAGCTTGAACAAGAAAACTGAACAAAGCTACAAGTTTGAAGGGAAGGGATCAGTGGTAAGGGCTATGATAAAAGAGAAATTCTTCACCATGGAATCTTTGTTGAATTACTAGCTTTTTAAACATTTTTAGAAAGCAGAACATGATTTTTGATTCTTGCCTTTTGGAACCTCTTTAATGAGTGGTTAAATAAAAAATTATCGAAATGACTGAAAATCCACTGACATGAATTATTATATTAACATTATACTCAAAGTTGCCTTGAGATGCATGTAGGCTGGATTCCTTTTCTATTAAATTAATGGAATAATCTTCCTTTTGAATGGTTGGACAGTCCATGACACTTGTTCCAAAACAAGAAAAGATACTGGAGAGAAAAAAAAGAGGAAGGATTGTCAAGGCTGCTGAAATTAGCATATTTCCCATTTGGACTTTAATGGGTTGTTTCTACAAAGAATTAGAATTTCATTTTAAGATAATAATTTCAAAATGGATGTGCTAAAGGATAGCTTCGAAATGTAATATTTAATGCTTTTGGATTACTTGAAGACAAAGGTTTACAGAAAACTTTAAATTCCAGAAAAACTGTAATGTTCCAATAAACACCTAGGAGAAATATAATTTAAAAATTCATCTGTTCAAAGCAAATCCTGGCATGAAAGTCTGTGAGTCACTTATCTCCAAACAGGAAGTGGCACTGTGGCTCAATTGGGAGAGGGATCCCCTTGAGCTGAAGAACTCTGGGATATGTTAATACCCAAGCCCTGATTCAAGACCCATGACTGACAAAAAGAAATTTTAAAGAATTAAATCATTAGGGCTAGAAGAAGACTCAGTGGTAGAGTGCTTGTCTTGCATGCATGAGGTCCTGGGTTCAATTCCTCAGCACCACATAAACAGAAAAAACTGGAAGTGGCACTGTGGCTAAAGTGGTAGTGAGCTAGCCTTGAGCTGAACAGCTCAGTGACAGCACCCAGACGCAGAGTTCAGGCCCCCCCCACCAACAACAACAACAAAAAATTAAAGCATCAAACAACCTGAAGATGTTGTCCAGAATAATGAATGCAGCATTATCCGTTGACATGACTTAGTGACTTGAAACCAAGTTTACCAGGGGAGATGGTGGGCATTTTGTGTGTGTGTCAAAACCTGCAAAATTATTTTATACTTTCCCAGGGAGGGAGAAAAGAGAAAATGGGGGGGAGGAGTGAGGTGTTTGATGGACTTGCCTTTTGGTTCACTGTTTTCTGAAACCAAATTCAGAGAAATTCTGCTTACAATCCTAGTTGCATGGGCAATGACGAAGCCATGTCCACCACTGTATAATCCAAGTCCCACTGCAGGACCAAGATGCTTTGAGAATACTGATCCATTGGAAAGGTGGACCTAACCACAGCCAGAATAAGCAGAAAATGCAATTCCGAGAGCAGCACTGGAAATCTACAGGAGGCAGAGATTTTTTAAATATATTTTTATTGTAAAAATACTGTACAGAGGGCTCAGAATTACAGGACTAGGTAATGAGTACATTTCCTATACAGCATTGTTACCTCCTCCTTTGTTTTTCCCCTACCATCCTTTCCTTCCCCACATCTCCAACTCCTCCCTCCTTGACCCCTGCATGAGATTGTAAATTCATTTTCGACACAGTGCCCTGTACATCTCATTGTCACAATGGTCAACCTGAATCCCCATTTAAGCATTCTGCTATATCCCTTCCACTCCCAAAATTATACATATACATATATATATATATATGTATATACATATACATATATATATATATATATATATATTCTTCATGTGTCTAATGGACATTTTTTATTTCCTCTTCAAAGAAGTCTCTCTTTAAGTCTTCAGCCAACTTAGATATTGGACAGTTATTCCTTTGAAGATTAGTTGTTCGGAGATTTGATTTTGAGTCCTAAGTATATTTTAGATATAAGACTTTGTCTGTTTTATGACTCATGAAGAACTTCTCCCAGTAAGTGGGCTTTTTATTGATCTTGCTATCTATGAACTTTACCTTGCAGAAGCACTGTTGTTTCATGCAATCCCATTTGTCTAACCTCTCTTTGATTTGTTTTGTTTGATTTGTTTAAGATATATATATATATCTATATATATATATCACCCTGCATGATATATATATATATGTATGTATATATATATATATATATATATATATATATATATATATATGGATCTAGCTTTAGTTTTCTACAGGTGTTTAACCAATTTTAGCAGCACCATTTACTGAAAAGGCTGTCTTTCTTTCATTCTATGTTTTTAGCTCCCTTGTCAAAGATTAGGTGGCTATAGGTCAATGGGTTTATTTCTGAGTCTTCAGTCCAATTCCATTGGTCCTCAGAACTGTCCTTGTGCCAGTACCAATCTGTTCTTATTAATGTGGCTTTTTAGTATAGTTTGAAATTTGGAACTGATATTGCTCCAGTGCTCTTCTTTCTACTAAGAATTGACGAACCTACAGCAAGCATTATACTTAATGGTGAAAAGTTAAAGCCATTTCTTATTAATTCAGGAAAGAGATAAGGATGTCTGCTCTCTCCACTCCTCTTCAACTTAGTATTAGAATGCTAGCTGGGACAATAAGACAAGATGCAAATTTAAAGGGAGTCCAAATAGGGAAAGATGAAGTAAAACATAAAAGATTTCCGATGGAATAGAATTGAAAATACAGAAATGAACCTACAGTCCCATAGCCATCTAATTTTCAATAAGGGAGCTAAAAAATTGAATGGAAGAAAGACAACCTCTTCAGTAAATGGTGCTGGCAAAATTCATTAACTACTTGTAGAAAACTAAAGCTAGATCCTTATTTATCACCCTGCACCAGAATCAATTCCAAATGGATTAAAGACCTCGGAGTCACAGCAGACACTCTGAAAATATTGCAGGATGTAATAGGAGAAACCCTAGGTCTCCTTGGCACAGGACGAAATTTTCTTAATAGAGACCCAGAAACACAAAAAAATTAATTTAAAAAAGGTTGGACAAATAGGATTGCATGCAATTGCAGAGCTTCTGCCTGGCAAAGGACATAGCTAGCAAGATCACTAGAAAGCTCACGGATTGGATTGGGAGAAGAGACAAGGGTCTCTTATCTAAAATATACCTGGAACTCAAAAAATTAAATCCCTCAACAAAAAATCTTCAAAGAATCAACTGCCCAATAAATAAGTGTGCTAAAGGCTTAAAGAGAAATTTCTCTGAAGAGGAAAGATAGGATGGCCAGTAAACACATGAAGAAATGCTCAACCTGTCTAGCCATGAAAGAAATGAAAATCAAAACAGCATTGAAATACCACCTTACCCCAGTTAGAATGGCTATAATCAAGAACTCTAATAACAACAGATGCGGGAGGGGATGTGGACAGAAGAGAACCTTACTGCACTGTTGGTAGCAGTGTAAACTTGTTCAACCATTTTGGAAAGCAATATGGTTGTTCCTCAAAAGCCTTCACATAAAGCTGACATATGACCCAGCAATCCCACTTTTGGACATTTACCGAAATGTTTACAAACAAGACCACACTAAAGCTACCAACACAACTATGTTTATTGCAGCATTATTTACTATAGTTAAGATATGGAACCAACCCAGATGCCCCTCAGTATATGAATGGATCAAGAAAATGTGGTATATGTACAAAATGGAATTCTATGCCTCCATCAGAAAGAATGACATTTCCCCATTTGTTAGGAAATGGAAAGACTTGGAAAAAATTATATTAAGAGAAGTAAGCCAAGCCTGTCTCTGGTATGACATGTTCAGAATTTGAAAATGAGTAGTTAGTAGTCATAGGAATATTGAGGAACACATATATTCTGTCCTCTTAACAATTAGTCAGTTTTCAAAGTTAGGAGTTTCCATAGAATTGGACTGTTTTCTCTTTTAGTATGAGATAATACTAAAATAATGTTTTTTTCAAAATAATGAAAAGCATATTCTGAAAATAAGTTTGATAACATTCACGTTGATGTCCCTCTGATAAAGAAAGAGGTAATTCAAATTAGCAGCCAAAATGTTCATTTTTTAAAACGTAATACACATAGAATAATATTTACTATAACAATGCAGTGAAATTATATTTTATGCAGCTCACTTTTAACTTAATTTTATTGTCAAGGTGATATATAGAAGGGTTGCAGTAATTGTAAGTTAGTGGATACATAACATGTCAAAATTTTTACCCCTCCCTCATTTTTCTCACACTTTTCCTTCACCCCAATACTCCTCACAAATCATAATGTAAATTTCTAACATGTTGTCTTGTGTGTATTGCATTGGTTTGCCTTTTGTCCTTTGTCTCGACATTTTGTTGTTCCTCTTCCCTTGTCAAATGAAGAAAAATGTATATACAATACACAGGATGCTGAAATCAAATACAACAGTGGACACACCATAGAGGAAAACACAAAAGACAAAAGAAATAACATAGTACATTAAAAACAACCACCACAAACAAAAACCTCTCTTTCCATATCTAGGAGTTTATTTTGCTCAACATCATTTTATGTGGTCATTTATACATAGCTATTGAGCCATTCTGTTCATCTGCTAGGACTATCCTAGATATTTCCTAGTTATTACAAATGAGGGAACCATAGAATCTGTCTTTGTGTCTTGCTTATTTTTCTTAGTAGGATTTTTCCAAGTCTTTCCATTTCCTTATGAATTGGAAGCATAGAAATCCTCCGTACGTATATAAATCACATTTTGTCATTTCGTTCATCTACTGAGTGGCATATTGGTTTAAAACATGATTGCATGTAAGTATCACTTAAAGCCATTCAAAAATGACAGATGCCACCTCACCAGATATACTAATATCATGATTTCCAAGTAAGATAGTATTTTATGGTGGTACAAGTGTTGAGCTATCTGGATGAGTCTAATGTATATCTTGCACTGAATTAGGCAGGAAGATATCCATTATCATATAGGATAAAAATGGTAGTGACAAAATATTTCCCTTGAGAAAGATATAGGAGGCTGCCAGAAGTATGAAGTATTTCAGATAATTTTGAAGAATTTAGAAATGCAAGCTCGATTATGTCTCTTTAAAGAATAATTATGTAAGTGGAAGGGCAAAAGAAGGGTAAAAGAAGGTAATAACTGACAGCAGATCATTGTCCCAAGTTAGAGTATAAAAAGACATAATCTATAATTTCCAAGTTAAAGAGAGTCCAGTTATGATGTGTCAATGGCTATTGAGGAAAAATCCTACTAAGAAAAATAAGCAAGACACAAAGACAGATTCTATGGTTTCCCTCATTTGTAATAACTAGGAAATATCTAGGATAGTCCTAGCAGATGAACAGAATGGCCCAATAGCTCTGTATAAATGACCACATAAAATGATGTTGAGCAAAATGATGTTGAGGCCAATAGCCATTGACACATCATAACTGGTCTCTATTTTCTATTTTAAAGAAGAATCAATTCGAGTAGTCTTCAGTCACATCAGTAAAGCTGTATGTTCAACCTAATACTTGGTGTTACTTGTCCTACATTTATAATGAGTAGGCTGATAAGATATCCAAACATATCTAAATATATTTCAATAAAATCCCAAACTGATATGGATAGATGGGTCACTAATTGGAACTGTAGGACAAATTAGGCTTGTTTGTGCTGTAGTTCAATCTACAACCTCCTGGCTAAATAAAGTTTTCAAAAATGTTCAGAGAATACCTCTAAAAAAGTTGATGAGTTATATCTGTATTTCTAAGGTCAGGATTAAAGCATTTGTTCCCAACATTTAGAATCAACAGGACATGTTGAATTTATGGATCCAGAATTTTATGTCTTCACATTCATATCTCAACATTTTATCAATATGACTTTCACCAAAACACTGTTCTTATTGAACTTGTCTATGTCCTTTTACTTTTCAAATCCAAATGGTAGATTTCCTTCAATATCTTCCTGAAAATTTTTTCCTTCCTTTTCTTCTGTAAATCTGTGTTTATTACTTTTTTGTTTCCTTATTTATCTTTCCTCCAATCTTATCCACACTGATACTCACATTGTTCACTTTCGTCAGAACTTTCCTTTTCCTTTTCCCTTTAATAATGTCCCTGATTTTATTATTATTTTTCATATTCATGTTCGTGGATATTTTGATGATGTTCAAACAGACCTATCTTTGCATCTGTTTACATAAACCTTAGAACTATCAGAGAGTTTTTTCCTCTAAATCCATCTTTTCCACATGTAGTCCTTATCACCAAGAATGTAACTAACATAGTTAGGAGACAGAGATGTGGAAACACTTTAGATTTCCTCTTACCCTACCCCCATCCATTAGATAAATGAATGACCAAGATTTTCTCAGTTTCTGTCACTAATGTAATTTCTATATACTCCTTTTTATGCCCCTGACACCAGCCTATTGCAAATACTCATCACCAGTCACTCAGTCCTAAAACAACTGTTTACAAAGTATGCATTTTTTCCCCATACTCTTTTCATATTGGTCCTCTCCAACACTAAATGGCTCTCCTTGTAAGCACACAGAGTGAAGAACTCAGACAAAAATTCTAGTACCATTATTTACTCACAACATTGACTGTTGGTCTTACATTTCTCATCTGTAAATGGATGTAATCTACTAGAAATATTGAAGAATATAAATGTTGACTTCTAGAGCAAGGAAAAAGAAAGTAAACAGTCCTTAAATTTTCTACCTTAGCTTAAAAATAAGGAAAGAGTCAAATTCAGTTTGTTGGTATAAAGTCAGAAATAGTTTCATGCAGATAAGTAAGTGGTATTATGTAAATTGTGTCATGTATTTACAGCTGTAATCAAGAACATACTCTTAATATATCATTGGAAAACATTGGTTATTGAGTAGTATCTATATGACAATGTCATTTGAACTAATCACACTAAGTTGAAACCTACATCTTAGTCGATCAAAATATGGAAATAAAAGATTTTATTTATAAGAAAATAATATCACCAAGAACAGTGAGTATACATCAGAAAGACTGCTGGAATAACATTAGGGTTTTTACTGTCTCTACCTGTTTATGTGATTGTATTTCTTGATATTGAAACTCTCCTCTTTTTATTCTGTTTTTTTATTTTTTTTTTTTTGTTTCGTCATGGGGCCTGGACTCTGGGCCTGGCACTGTCCCTCAGCTCTTCAGCTCAGTGCACTCTACCACTTGAGCCACAGTGCCACTTCCCGCTTTTTCTGCTTATGTGGTGCTGAGGAATCAAACCCAGAGCCTCATGTAGGCAAGGCCAACACTCTGCCACTGAGCCACCTTCCCAGCCTTCCTTTTATTATTGTTATTGTATGTAATCCACCGCTGTTTATAACTATGTCTTCAAAGATAATTAAAGTTTGTTTTTTTTTCCTTTTCAATCACAACATCGTCATTGTCAGGCTACACTGTGGTCATCATCCTCTCCATCCAAATTATTAGCATCATAAGTGCTAATTATTGAACGTCGGATATGTGTCTATGATTTTACTATCATTTGTCTTTTGATTAATAATTTTAATGTTACCAGTGTGCATGCATCCATATTGAAATTTTGAACAAATAAACAAAGAAACTAAACCATATCAGGTAGCTTGACTATGTGCTTATAACAAATTATGGAATAGATTTTTTGAAGCATTGCAAATTCTTAATCAGTATTAATTAACTTCCTCTCTCTCCTTAACTACAAACAAATATTTAAGAGTTTCGGCAGAACCTTTTCAAGTAATATACTGTAAATGTTACTACAATATCATGTGTATATCTAAAATTCCCTTGAAAGTAATAAACTCTACTTTCTATTGAAATATGAGTTATTTTATTCTAGGAAACTTTTAGAAAAATAGACTGTATATCTTTGAAATGAAAAAGGTAAAAATAGTAACATAAAATTTTTAGAGGGAGTCTGTATATATATATATATATATATATATATATATGTTATGTGTAGAATGGTACATTTTTAGAGATTATTTGTCATCAGAAATATATACATGATATATATCATAGTGAAACAAACATCTTAAAACATAATTAAAATTAAAAAAAAACTTCATGAAACCAAGTGCCGGTAACTCACCCTTATAATACAAGCTATTCTGGGTGCTGAGATCTTAGAATTGTTTTCGAAACAAGCCCAGACCGAACAGTACTTGTTAGATTCTTATCTCCAATTGACCACTAAAAACAGGAATTAGCTCTTTTCCTCAAGTTATAGAGTGCTTTCTTTGAGAATAAAAAGGCTTAGGGACAATGCCCAGGCCTAGCAAACAACACCCACAACAACAAGTTGTATCACATTAATTTCACAAAAGCATCTTTTAACTGCTTTGAACATTTCTTAGAAACATGAATACATAACCCCGGAAAATTTTAAGTAAACAAGTATAGAATATTTACGTCTATGTTAAAGACATGACTATTTAGATTAAGATATTTAGGTAATGATTAGAAGTTAAGAATAATGATAGGTAGATCATATATTGGGACTGGTTTTTTTCTTCTATTTTACAATAGTAATAAAATGATATTTATAATGATTATATAAAATTACTCTTGCTTGGTATTTGAATTATCATGTGATAAATATTTTTAAATTATTTCCAAAGCAAAGGAGTATCAATTCTTTTGTAATTTCAAAACAATTAAGAAAATGATTTGAAGGCTGGTTCACTCTAAGTCTATGTACGTTTTCTTGTTCTAGTTTTCACATGTTAGTAGAAATTAAAATTCCAAAAATGTAATGGATATTGGCATTCAGGAACATCTTCACATACACTAATATAGGAGTCCCTTAAGAGGAATTGTTTTATTTCAATTGTTACTTTCACAAATAAATCAAGATGATTGTGTATTTTGTTCTTTTCACTGCTTTTGGCTCTTATCTTGAGAATACGTTTTTCCTAGCAAGGTAGAGATAAGCAATTGGATTGAGCAAGTTACATATGACTTACATAAAATGCAGATGCATAGATTTGTGTCTTCTGTCATTTCCTAAAAGTTTCTTCCAGAAAAGTTTCTCAATTACTTAGAAGTTTTTCTCCTTTCCCTCCACAAATTATACCAACATCAAATACAGTGAAAGCAGCGGTTATACTGTGGGGAGGGACATACAAAGCAACAAAGAAATAATCTTATAAATGTGTTAGAAACAATCGCATGAAAGAAAAAAAAAACATTTGAATATATATCTTAGTGTTCATTTCCTTAACATCACCTTATCTGAAATTTTCTGCTTGACTCAAACATATACTAGATATTGCAAATAAGGGAAACCATGGGAAAGAAATAGGGATAAAGGTGGACCCATTGCAACAGTGAGGATGTACAAGTCCTTATGTCGAAAAATGAACTTTACAACTTTGGTGTGAGGGGGTGTAGGGAGGAGGATTGTGTGGGGCGGCAGGGGAGGATGGGAAGGGATGGGAAGGGGAAACAAAGGAGGACACTACAATGCTTGATAAGAAATATACTCATTATCTTGCCCATGTAATTGTAACCCCTCTGTACAGTATTTTCACAATAAAAAAATAAAAATAATAAAAATTACTTAGAAGAGATGCATAATCCCTAGGTATAGGTATTCCAGTTATCACATATACTTTTGGATTAAGTTATCTCTGCATAAACTCAAATGGACAAAATACACTCAAAATAAACAGAAATCACATCTTTGTTTTTTGTTTTTGTTTTCTTTATTTATGGAGGGTTCCGGTCTTGGGGCCTGAACTCTGGGCCTGGGCACTGTCCCTCAGCTCTTCTGCTCAAGGCTAGCGATCTACCACTTGAGCCACAGTACCAATTCCAGCTTTTTACTTATTGCTTATGTGGTACTGAGGAATTGAACCCAGGGACTTGAGCATGCAAGGCAAGCGCTATACCACTGAGAAACCTTCCCAGTCCCACATCTTTCTTTTAAATGCAGTAGTTTACAAAGAATTTTTAGCCAACACCAAAAACATCTTTTTAGCTATTCTGCATTTTGTGTGAAGAAGTTTTAACAATAGTGTTTTTTTCCTGACATGCAATTCACTTACATATATTATCACCTTTTTTTATTTTATTTTATTTTTTTAAGTTTAATTTTATTTTGTTTTATTTGTGAACATACTGTACAGAGGGGTTACAATTACATGACCAGAATAATGCATACATTTCTTACCAAGCACTGCAGCCTCCTCCTTTGTTTACCCTTCACATCCCTTCCCAGCCTCCACCCTCCCCCCCACCCAATCCTCCCACCCCACCCCCCTGCACCGACGTTGTAAAGCTCGTTTTGGACATAACAACTTGTACTTCTCATTGTTGCAACAGGTCCACCTGTATCCTTAAACGACTTATTTTTCCCCATCTCATCCACAAGTTATACTGACATCAAATATAGTGAAAGCGGGAGTTATACTGTGGGGGAGAGACATACAAAGCAACAAAGAAATAATCTTATAAATGCGTTAGAAACACATGCATGAAAAAAAACATTAAAATACATATCTAAGGGTTCATTTTCCTAATATCACATTATCTGACCTTTACCGCTTTTTTTTTATTTTATTTTATTTGTGTATTACTGTAAAGAGGGGTTGCAATTACATTGGCAGGATAATGATTACATTTCTTAGCAAACATTGCAGCCTCCTCCTTTGTTTACACTTCACCTCCCTTCCCAGACTCTCCCTTCCCCCCACCCAATCCTTCCTCCCTCTCCTCCCCCAACGACATTGTTAAGCTCGTTTTTGACATGACAATTTGTACTTCTCATTGTTGCCACAGGTCCACCAGAATCCTTAAACGACTTGTTTTTCCCCATCTCCTCCACAAGTTATACTGACATCAAATATACTGAAAGTGGGGGTTAAACTGTGGGGGAGGGACATACTAAGCAACAAAGAAATAATCTTATAAATGGGTTAGAAACACTTGCATGAAAGAAAAAAACATTAAAATACATATCTAAGGGTTCATTTTCCTAACATCACATTATCTGACCTTTTCTGCTTGACTCATACACATACTAGATATTGCAAAAAAGGGAAACCATGGAACCTGTGTTTCTTTGGGCCTGGCTTACTTCACTTAATATAATTTTTTCCAAGTTTTTGCATTTCCTAATAAATGGGGCAATGTCATTCTTTCTGATGGAGGCATAGAATTCCATTGTGTATATATACCACATTTTCTTGATCCATTCATCTACGGAAGGGCATCTGGGTTGGTTCCATATCTTAGCTATGGTAAATAATGTTGCAATAAACATAGCTGTGCTGGTAGCTGTAGTGTGGTCTTGTTTGTAAACATTTGGGTAAATGCCTAAAAGTGGGATAGCTGGGTCATAGGGGACCTCTATGGCTAGTAAAGATCTTCTCCTAATCCGTGGGCTTTCTATTGACCTTGCTAGCTATGTCCTTTGCCATGCAGAAGCTCTGCAACTTTATGCAATCACATTTGTCCAAGGTTTCTTTAATATGTTTGGTTTCCGGGTCTCTATTCAGAAAATTTCGGGCCTGAGCCAAGGAGACCTAGGGTTTCTCCTATTCCATGCTGTAATGTTTTCAGAGTGTCTGTTTTGACTTCGAGGTCTTTGATCCATTTGGAGTTGATTCTGGTGCAGTGTGATATATAAGGATCTACCTTTAGTTTTCTACAAGTAGTTAACCAGCACCATCTACTGAAGAGGCTGTCTTTGTTCCATTCTATTGTTTTAGCTCCTTTATCGAGGATTAGATGGCTATAGGTCTGTAGGTTCATTTCTGGGTTTTCAATTCTATTCCATTGTTCCTGAGGTCTGTTCTTATGCCAATACCAAGCAGTTTTGATTACTATGGCTTTATAGTAAAGTTTGAAATTTGGTATTGATATTCCTCCAGCAGTGTTCTTTTCGTTGAGGAGCGTTTTTGCTATTCCGGGTCTTTTATTGTTCCATATGAATTTTTGGATTGCCTCTTCTATTTCCTTGAAGAATGAGGGTAGAATTTTGATAGGTATCTTGAATTTGTAGATAGCCCTGGGAAGTATTTCCATTTTCACGATTTTAATCTTTCCAATCCAGGATCATGGGAGGTTTTGCCATTTTCTAAGTTCTGTGTTGATTTCCTTTTTCAAGATTTTAAACTTTTCATCATAGAGGTCCCTCACTCTTTTGTTAAGTTAATTCGTAAGTATTTTATTTTTTGTGGGACTATTAAAAATGGAGTTGCTTTCCTAATTTCAGCCACACTTTTCTCATTGTTGGCATACAGAAAAGCCATTACTTTTTGGGGGTTAATTTTATAACCTGCGGCTTTGCCAATGTTTTGAATCAGCTTGAGTAATTTGGGAGTGGAGTCTATGGGATTCTTTAAATACAAGATCATGTCGTCTGCAAAGAGGGAGAGTTTTATTTCTTCTTTCCCTATTTGGATCCCCTTTATGTCTGCATCGTGTCTTTTTGCTGTAGCTAGGCATTCTAATACTAGGTTGAAGAGAAGTGGAGAGAGTGAACATCCTTGACTTGTTCCTGAGTTAAGAGGAAATGGCTTTAGTTTTTCACCATTAAGTATAATGCTGGCTGTAGGTTTGTCATATACAGCCTTTATTGTATTGAGGAATGTTCCATGGATTCCTAATTTTTCTAAAACCTTCATCTTAAAGGGGTGTTGGATCTTGTCGAATGCTTTTTCTGCATCTATTGATATAACCGTTTCGTTCTTATTCTTGCTCCTGTTGATGTGATGTATAATATTAATTGATTTGCGTATATTGAACCAGCTTTGCATCCCTTAAATGAATCCTATTTGATCGTGGTGTATTATTTTTTGGATGAATTGTTGAAGTCGATTGGCCAAAATTTTGTTGAGAAGTTTTGCATCAATGTTCATCAAAGAAATGGGTCTATAGTTCTCTTTCTTTGTTGAGTACCTTCCTGGTTTTGGGATGAGGGTTATGATGGCTTCATAGAATGTGTTCGGGAGTGAACTTTCTTTTTCAATTTCATTGAAGAGTTGGAGGAGAATTGGTGTGAGCTCTGCTTTGAAGGCCTTGTAAAATTCAGCTGTAAAACCATCTGGTCCTGGACTTTTCTTAGCTGGGAGATCTCTTATTGCTGTTTCTATTTCAATGCTTAATATGGGCCTGTTAAGATGGATTAACTCATCTTGGTTTAGTATTGGCAGGTCAATATTTGCCAGGAAAAGGTCCATTTCTGTCATGTTCTCAAACTTATTAGCATAAAGTTTTGAGAAGTATTCCCTTATAATGTTCTGAATCTTTTTTTTTTCCGTGGTGATGTTTCCATTCTCATCTCTGAGTTAATTAATTTGAGTGTGTTCTCTTCTTTTTCTGATAAGATTTGCTAATGGTCTGTCAATTTGGTTAATTTTTTCGAAAAACCAACTCTTTGTTTTGTTGATTCTTTCTATAGTTTTTTTGGATTCTAATTCCTTTAAATCTGATTTAATTTTAATTATTTCTTTCCGGCTATTGGATTGGGGTTTATCTTGCTGCTCTTTTTCAAGGAGGTTTAGATGTGTCATTAAATTGTTGGTTTCAGATCTCTCCAATATGTTGATGTAGGAGTTCAGAGCTATAAACTTGCCTCTGAGTACTTCCTTTGCTGTGTCCCAGAGGAGCTGGTTATTTGTGTGTTCATTTTTGTTGAATAGCATGAACATTTGAATTTCCTTTCTAATCTCTTCCATGACCCACTCGTGATTCAGCAGTGTGTTGTTAAGCCTCCATGTGATACCAGATTTTCTTGGGTGGCTTTTGGTGTTGAGTTCTAATTTTATTCCTTTGTGGTCAGAGAGAATGCAAGATATAACTTCAATGTTTCTGAATTTACACAAGTTTGCTTTGTGGCCTAAAATGTAGTCTATTTTAGAAAATATTCCATGTGCTGCTGAGGAAAATGTGTATTCTGATGCTGCTGGGTGAAATGTTCGGTAGACGTCTGTTAAGTCTAGTTGATCTGTACAGCTGTTTAGATCTGCGGTTCTCTGTTGGGTTTTTGCCCAGTTGATCTATCTAGTGGGGAGAGTGGTGTATTAAAATCCGCAACAATTAATGTCTTTGGAGTTATATGGGATTTGAGGGAAATTAGTGTTACTTGGATAAATTTGGGTGCTCCATTGTTTGGTGAATAAATATTTAGAATTGTAATATCCTCCTGAAGGAGAGATCCCTTAATGAGTATGTGGCAACCTTCTTTATGTTTTCTCACTACTTTGAATTTGAAGTCTATTTTATCTGGTATTAGGATTGCAACTCCCGCCTGTTTTTGGGGGCCGTTTGCTTGGTAGATTTTCATCCAACTTTAACATTGAAAATGTGTTTGTTTTTATGGGCAAGATGTGACTCCTGAAGGCAGCAGATAGAAGGGTCTTGTTTTTTAATCCAACTAGACAGTCTATGTCGCTTAATTGGAGAGTTCATTCCGTTAACGTTAAGAGAAAGGACTGAGAGGTATTTGGGAGTTCCTCCCATGTCATCCACCTTCTTGGTGGCTGCGCAAACTGGCTTCTTCCTACGTTTCTTGGATTCTCAGTTTGGGTGCAGTTTCTTGACCTTTATTGTAGTCTTGTTGGTTTTCTATGTTTAGGACATCTTTAAGATTCTTTTGTAGGAGTGGTTTGGTGGAGATGTATTGTTTCAATTTTTCTTTGCTATGGAAGGTTTTTATTTGGCCTTCAGTTATGAAGGAGAGTTTAGCTGGGTACAGTATTCTTGGTTGATAGTTGTTTGTTTTTAGGGCATGGCATACATCATTCCAGGCTCTTCTTGCTTTGATTGTCTCTGCTGAGAAATTTGAGGTGATTCTAATTGGTTTTCCTTTATAGGTGATTAATCTTTTCTCCTTGACAGCTTTAAGGATCGTTCCCTTGGTCTGAGTTGATCCTGTGTGGATTATAATGTGACAGTGGGATGTCCTATTCTGGTCTGGTCTATTTGGGGTTCTAAAAGCTTCTTGTATCTGAATAGGCCTATCTTTTTGCATGTTTGGGAAGTTCTCTGCTAGGACCTGTTATACAAATTTCCTAGGCCATTAACTTCTGTTTCTAGGGGCTCCTCTACACCCATTATCCTTAGATTAGGCCTTTTGATGGTGTCTTCTAAGTCTTGGATAGATCTATCATATTTCTTGGACTTGTCTTGGATGGTTGTATGTTCTTGCTCTATTATATCTAGGCTCTCTTCAATCCCTGAGATTCGATCTTTTGCATGGTCTAACCTGCTGTCAAGACTTTCTACATTGTTTTTGATCTCTTTTCTTTCTAATTGGTCAGCTTTGATGACTTCAAATTCTTTGTTGAATCTCTGTTTTAGTTCTTGAATGAATTTCTTTACTTCCATAATTTGGTGTTCTTTTTTTATTCTCAAATCACTTAGTTGATTGATTATGGTTTACTTGGACTCCCATTCCTTCTGTTGGGTTCCATTCAGCATTCCCTTTGTGGTCTCCCTGACTTCCTTCAGCTCTTTGTTAATGGATTCCATGAATGCCTTTAGTGATCTTTGTGTATTCTCTTCCTGCTCTTTTGATTCCTGCATTACTCTTTGATTAGCTTCCTCCTGTTCGTGGGATTCCTGCAGTTCTCTTTTAGTGTTCTCAGCCTGCTCACGCCATTCCTGCCTTTCTCTTTGAGTATTCTCAAGCTGCTCACACAAATCCTGTATCAGTTTTTTTAGTAGCTTCCTCACACTTATGATATTCCTGTATAAACTTTTGGATTGCCTCCTCTCTCTCCCTATCACGCTCATACAGAGTCCTTTGTATGCTTTCCATCTTTTCATTTATTATGTTTGTCAGCAGTGTTTGTAGAGCTATTTGGGAACTCTCCTCTGGATTATTCATTATCTGTTCTGTCCCCTGATTATCAAGATTGGGAGTTGATATACCCGGATTTGCCATTTTTTTTGTGTTTTTCTGGCTTACTCTGCCCATTTGAGATGTAAATAGCACCAGATTTGTGCTCAAACACTCTCTTAAAGCAACCATCAACCAAAGTTTGAATTTGTACAGTCAATAGTCTACAGATACAATCTTGTTCAACAGATACATCTATACAACATCTAACAACTATATATTAAAGGGCCTCGAACCGCAGAGAATTTGGAAAACCAGAAATTATTAGGCTTAGGGAGAGATATGGGTAAAAAATAGGAATAGATTGGTGTGGGGAGGCATAGGGAGAGTTAACTAAGTCCTAATTTCAATGCAGGAAATAGGTTGGGTAGGATGAAATTAGAGAGAGAGAAAAAAAGAAGAAAGGGAATGGGAAAAGAAAAGAGACCAGAAAAAATAGAAAAGTAAAAATTAATTATATTATGTAGAATCGATAACAATCTATTTAGAGAAGAAAGTGAAAATATTGAGAGAAGAGGAGGGACATAGAGGAGATGTGAAAAACTTAAAAATAAAAATGCTTATAATATTATATAGGTATAAGGAAGTAGTACTCCTATTAAGGAATTTAAGTCTCAAAGGTTTTGAATTGAGTAATAAATTTGTGGATTAAGTGTGTACACAATGGGGTATAGGGTCTACTAATTAATTACGGGTTTATCTGAGGATGTGCAGGACAAGAGTTAAGTCACATAAAGAAGAACAAAAGAGAGGAAAAGGTGAAAAGGATAAGAAAGGAAGAAAAAAGTTCAGAAGTTCAGTAGAGCTAATCAAAAAACAAAAAGATAATTAAAAAAGAAAAAAAAGAGAAAGAAAAAAAAAGAAAGAAAAACGCACATTCATGTATCCCTAAAATAAAAATTATAAGAGGAAAAAAAAGTTACTGGAAAACAATTTTTTTTCAAAAAAGGCAAAAATTAAAGATTATAAAAAGTTTTAGAAAAGAAAAGTAAATTTTTTTATATAAGGTACCAAAAGAAAAAGAAGAAGTAGAAGAAGAAGAAGAAGAAAAAAAAATGTTCTTTGATTTTTTTTTGGGAGGGGTGGGAAAAATCCTGTATCTCCCTTGTGTCTGTAACCAGCCTCTTGTAGGAGTCTCTGGTCTGCTTGTGGTCCTGTGGCTTAATTGGTTTCTTAAGTCAGTTTGTTTGAACAGGCAGAAAAATGCTCTGCTTTACCCAGGATTTTGAGATCCTCCTTCCAGGTTAGTTTAATTTGAGGCTGATCTGCTTTGAGAATCACAAAAGAGGGGGATGCAGTGATGAGGCTAGTTTCTGGGTAGAGTTGAGGCATTTCAACAAGCAGTAGCTTTTCCCTGGGTCTAGTTTGTGAAAACCTCACAGAGCCCAGCCTGGAGCCATTCTCAAGGTTTCTGTTTACTGAATTTCCATTGATTGTTGATGCTGCTAGAGGGAGGGGCAGCGTCTCGCTCTGATTACCCAGTGAAGAAAGCCACTCCTAGGGCTGGTGCCTGAGCTGGGTGACTTTTCCCTGGGTGGAGCTGAGTCTGGTAGGTCAAGCTGCCGTTAAGTTCTTGTGTCCTGCTAAATGACTCGTTTTATTCCAAGGCCTGAGTTGGAGCTAGCAGCTCCATTGAGCTTTGTCGGTATCCAAGATGGAGATCTCCGGACTGGGGGAGAGGGGTTGGCCTTCCCTCCTCTGCTCCCTGAGAAGGATCGAGGCCATCAAGCTTCTACTTACACCGAGTCTTGGTTCCTGGGTCGTCTCTGGTCTGCGAACTGCAGGATGAAAGTGTCTGCTCCCTATTGGTCCTTGCTGGTGTTGAGTAGAGTCTGCTCGCCAGCTGCATCTGGCTCCTTTGTCTCGTGATCTCTGTGGCTCATGTATGGTGCCCTGTGGTCTCGGTCGCCTCCGCTGCCCCCGCCGAGGCCGCTGCTGGCAAGTGCTCAGATGTGTCTCCTTGCCTGGGTTTTCCCTCTCTGGCCTAACTCTCTGTCCTGTGATTGCACACTTGGTGTGATTCTCTGGCTTAGGACTGTTCACTGGAACTCTAAAACTACTTTCTATGCAAAAGCTTCTTCAGATTCCAGCTTTTCCTCCGCCATCTTCCTGGAACTCTATATTATCACCTTTTATTGTATACATTTTAGTGCTTTCGAAGTGAATTGTAACTTCATAGGTTTTCAAAGCCTAATTTTCACAAACTTGCATTTCTTCAAATAGAAATGCTGTAAATTTTAGAACAGACATTTAAATAGATATAAAATTCAGTTACCGGAATTTGCCCAGCATATATCCTCTATAGTGTGTCTTTTCAAAATTTGTTTTTGGGGACCATTTCCAGGGTCTCACACATACTATTCAAGTTCACTGTCAATTAACTACATTCTCTGTCCAAAGAAGTTTTTTACTTCTGTTTAATACATTCATAGAAGTGTAATGCCTGGATCCTATACAATTCTCTTTCACCTTTTGAAGACTTTAAAACTTGTTTGCTAAAATGATTGCAGTATTTTACAAATTGATCTCTATGAGAAGTATATCAATTTCTCCACAAATGCATTACTATATTTTGGGTCCTCTTTTTATATTATGGTCATACTAGTGAGTTTTCTTTTTATTATTTCTTAGACACTAAAGAGGAGCTTATTTCATATGCTCCTCCTATTGACTATTAATTTACATATGTTATTTAAAGAAATATCCTATTCAGGAAAAAATTTATATAGAATTAGAAAATATAAAAATACTTAAGTTTCAGAATCATTGTAGCATTAACATTAGAGCAGTAACAAATGTGTGCCCTCTATTAGATATGTTTTCATTTCTGTTATAGTATCCCTTGAATTTTGAAAGGTTATCACTGATATAATCCAGTTCTTGCTTTTCTTTAGCCAGTAATGTTTTCCATGTCAAATTTTTAGAAACCTTTACTGATCAATGTCATGAATTTTTACATTTATGTTTTATAGGTTTTTACATCTCACATTTAATTTGATAATCATTCTTTATAAGGTTTGAGATAGGCCAGGTGCCGGTGGCTCATGCCTGTAATCCCAGCTACTCAGGAGGCTGAGATCTGAGGATTGTGGTTTAAAGCCAGCCCGGGCAGGAAAGTCCATGAGACACTTATCTCCAATAAACGACTACAAAACCGGAAGTTTTGCTGTTGCTCAAGCGGTAGAGTGCTCACCTTGAGCTGAAGAGCACATGGATAGCGCAAAAGCCAAGAGTTCAAACCCCATGACAGACATACAAACAAACAAACAAAGGATTGAGGCAGTAGTCTAAGATCATTCTTTAAATCTAGCGAGGCAATAGTGCCAATACAACCATTTAAGATTCTGTTTTTATTTCATAAAATTATAGCATCCTTTTCAAAATCTGTGGACCATAAAACTAAGAATTTATTTTTGACAAATCTGTTACCTTATTCTATGTGTCTGTTCTTATATTTGAACTATGTTGTCTTCACTACTAACCATGGTAATACTATTCAAATTTGTATGAAGGCTCAAGCTACACCATTTTACAAGATTGCTCTGACTGACCTGTATTCCTTGAATTTACATACGAGATTATTGAGCAGGTGGACCAATACTCTACAGAGATATCTAAATATTTGATAGTCACTCATATTTCAAACTTTGTGAAAATACAAACCCCTGATATTATATATAGAAAATGTCTTTAGAGACTGCTCAATGTAACTAAAATTAATTTAGGAATAAGATAAGATTTAGATAACATTACAGCATAATAAAGCTGAATGATAACGACTTGAGCTGTACTGCAGAAGAGAGTGAGAGGAGGAAGAATGGTGGACCACATAGGAGCTGTATGTCATTGGTATTGTTTCAAAAAACAGAAAGACTTCAGAGAAGACAAGGAGAAAAATAAAGTGTCCTGAATCTAGTTTCTTTTTAATCCACCTGATAGTTTGGACTGAAAGTCAGATAACATGGGAAAAATAAAATAGAAAATAAAGCATTGTATAGAGCTGTTACAATGTTAAGATATTGTAATAGGAATATAATTTATTTCCAAAGAAATAAGAGAAAGAATAAAAATAACAATTGCTAACGTGGATAGAAGATGGATCACATTTTATCATATATAATTTTGAAAAAATACACTAGGAATGAAAATTTAAAAGTCATAATTTAAAATACAATTTATATTATAACTAGATAGTATAGCTCAGTGGTAAAACATTGGCCTAACCTATGTGAAGCAATTGTGTGATCTCCTAAGCATTGCAAAGTAAACACAAAGCACACACACACAAAACCCACATAAACACACACACACATACCACATACACACATTTGGAATATTGTTATTATCATATTAAACAGAGGAAATTATCACAAATAGTAAAAGTATTTTAATATATGAAATCATAATATTGCTCATACTATTTAAAAGTTTAGTAGAAATAAAATAGTCACAAGATACTTGGATTCTTATAGATTGAGTAAATTGAAAATTAAGAAATAAAAGACATGAGAATTTTACAAACAAGTTTTAAATAATACACATTTTGAAACATGTGTCCTTTTAGTTTGACAAAAGATTGATGTTACTGGTGTTTTAACTCAAGATTTAGAAGATGATAACCAAGTGCTCTATATCTTGCTAGGGATGCTATATATCTAATCATTTCACTCTGGAAAGTTTATGATAAGGTCTCATATTTTCTCCATCTCTCCCGAATTACAAACCCTATTTACACTTCTCACCATTGTTAGAAAATGGAAACCACAAGTTACTATGCCCAGCTCAAACATTTTTTTTTAATTCAAGTACAAATATTTCTAAAAAGTGACCAGGTAATAAATCCTTTTTAAATAAAGTATGTGTTTCTTGAAAATCAGTATTTGTTACATGGACAAATATGTTTAGGACTATAACAAAATAAATTTATTTAAATTCACCAACCATATAAAATTTAAGAAAATAATTTTTTACATATTCACATGTTAACTATTTTGAAAGCAAAATATATGTCTGAATAATTTACATGTGTTAAAATTATGCAAAACTAACTTAACTAATCCTACAACTCTGAAAAAAGAATTACCCTAAAGAAACAAAACAAAATAAGTTCAAAATTTGAAATTTAGATAATAAAGTGTACTCTTTAGTTGACTTAAGGAATTGTAAACCCTCTGTATATCAATTTTATAATAAAAAATGCATGAACAAAGAAAGAAAATACCCATTGGTCAATAACAACAGGAAAAACATCAGTAGGTTTTTTGTGTTCAAAAAAATCAATGGAACAGATAACAATGTTCCTTCCATAATAAATGTACTCATTACCTTACTTAAGTAACTGTATCCCCTCTGTACATTACCTTTACCATAAAATTAAATTGAAATTAAAAGTAAACTAAATAATATACCAATTAAGAATTTGTAGAGAGCTAGGAAGGTGGCTCAATGGTAGAGTGCTTGCTTTGCATGCTTGAGGCCCTGGGTTCGATTCCTCAGCATCACATAAACAGAAAAAAAAAAGCCGGAAGTGGCGCTGTGGCTCAAGTGGTAGAGTGCTAGCCTTGAGCTAGCCTTGAGGGACAGCGCCCAGGCCCAGAGGTCAGGTTCCAGGACCGGAACCCCCCCCCCAAAAAAACAGAATTACTAGAAGCCATTGGTTAAAAACTTTTTAGAAAACTGCCCTAAGTACCCAAGTAATATAATTTGATGATACTATTTATATACTTCAACTTCAGCAGAGAAGTGAAAAGTTTAAAAACTGTTACAAAGTAAAGTAATAAATCAGAATATATTACTATTAATAATAATCACAAGATGAATTTATAGTGGTAGTCAAATATATAAGAAATGAGGCAATTTGCCATTTGTTTGCACTTAATAAGTGAGAAAGAATTTTCTAGGTCGTTTTAAATATATAATAAGTTTAATGAAGAAACTATTCTGTCACATCATAAGATAATCAGATGAAGCTGATATTAGAAAAAAGAGCAGATTGTACTAAGTTCTGTATGTTAATGTATATACTTATTTTTGTTGTGGGAAATTGTGTTCAATTTGGGGTATTGTTTTTGTTAGACTGGTTAATTTTAGGATAGGGGTTCCTTTTCCACAACAACAAGCACCTGATCTGTCTTTTTAACCTTCTCATTACTGACGGCATAAGAGTTGCACACCAACTTGTCTAGATTCCTACCTTGGCCGGCCTGTATTCTGCAGCCCTTCCAATCTTAACCTGTAAATAGTGCAGGATGGTGGAAATAATACAATGCACCCAGGTATAGATTGAGAAGGAAGTCCACTAAACTTTTGGCCTGGGTTCTGTTCTCAAGCCTCCTCAATAGTTAAAGAGTTCAGATCGAAGCCCCTAGTGCCAAGCAGTAAGAGTATTGTTTAAAGAAACTAGACATATATATGACTTAGGCATGTGAACAACTCAGGACAAGAATAAAAGAGCAGTGAAGCATAGAGGACAGGCCCAATTTTAACTAGCTACTTAGAGGCTGAAGAAGCTTAGCTAGCAACTCAGGAGGCTGAGATATGAATACCACTATTCAAAGCCAGTCCAATCATGAAAATAAATGCAATTATCTCCAAAAAAACAGAAGTGGAACAATGGCTCAAGTGTTAAACCACTATCCTTGGTCACAGAAGCTTCGGGAGAGTGCCCAGGCACTATCAAGCTTCAGGAATGATGAATGAATGAATGAGCACTTGCACATGCCCGTGTGTATATATGCGTGCATGTGTACACACACACCCACACACACACACTCTCTCTACACACTCTCTCTCACACACACACGCCAATGAGTATTTCAATGCAAAGTTCTTTTTTTACCTTGCTGTAATCTATTTCCCCGTATTAGTTTACAAATTAACAAAATCAGCTAAGCACCTATTTACATACAACTCATCTTGTTTCTCTAAAGTCAACTCTCTTTTTGGAAGCACGCTTTTATTTGACCCAAATGTAAATTATTCAGAAGGTCGATTCATGTCCCTCAATTCTGTAGAATTAGATGATTGTTTAGCTTCCTCCAAGCAATATAATTTTGTGAAATCCTGCATCAAGCAACGTATTTCTTTCACTAGAAGGGAAGCCTCTGTCAAACAATTAATAATAGGTTTTTCTTCTCCTTGCTAGCATCTGTAGTTTTATTATCTTCATATATTTCATGATCTGTCTGTGTATGACAAAGACTGCTGTGAAAATAAAAGAACCTTTGCAGCACTTATCATTTATATACCATTCATAGATATGAAGGTATTTAAATACTACTGAAATTGCTATGGAATGAATCATGTTCACATTGACTATCATGAAAAATAAGAATTGGTTTCTCAGAACTTTAGGTAAGAACTTGATTGAAAGAAACAAAAGGAAAAGTGAGGAACAACTCAACACATACATTCAAATGAAACAAAACAACCCAAGAAAACAAATTTATTCAGTACCCAAGAACCTGCAGGAAATGCAAAGACTTAAAAAAACATCAGCTATGACAAGCTTATGACAATCCTGACTACATGGGAGTCTACTCTTGTGAGGATAGAGGTTAAAGCCCAGACTGGACAGAAAGATATGTACACAATGCCATGCATCTGTTATTCTAAATTCCAGGACGAATAACATAACATGGAATGAGCCAAAGATCATACACAAGTATCTGAAAAATAATCAGGATAATTTAGGGCAGGAGACATTACAAAGTGGTAAGAACACCCCTTTAGGGGGCACAAGACACTCAATTCAAACTCTAATATTATGGGTATTAAAGTAAAAAGCTATGATTTTAAATAATTGGAATGATTGTAACATTTGAGTATGTGAGTGGAAAAATGCATGAGAGAGATAGAATGAACCCATGGTGCAATGCTTTCAACTTAAGCGAAAATGTTTTGTGGTACTTCAGACAAAACAGAGTTACCTTGCAAATGAGCATGGTTGTGCATTTGAGTGATGGAAATACTTTACTTACACAGGTGTAAATTACATAGATTTTATTTGGGTAGGTTGTATTTCTTGAATTAAGAGCCTGGATGATGTCCCTGAAATTTTTTTCTCAAGGCTACCACTCTACTACTTTGAGCCACAGTTCCAATTCTGATTTTCTTTGGTTGTTTGGTGATAAGAGACTCATGACATTCCTGCCCAGGATGGCTTCAAACCATGGTTGTCAGATCTCAGTCTCCCGAGCAACCAGGATGCCAGGCAATAGCCGCCGATAGTTTTAATAATTTAGTAAATTGTACAGTTACTGAAGTTATTCATTATCATAATAACCTGTGTAATATATGCATGTATGTATATATCAATGCATATGGATAGAAATATTTTAACATATTTTTGTATCTACAGTAGATTTATGAAATCATCCATTATAAAATAAAATGGAAACAAAAGTTAATAAGGAGCAGAAATTATCACGTTTCTTGTTGTTGAATGGAATACGAATTGTGAGAATCAGTTTGGGCAAACCATCTCTATGTTAACAAAATGGATATGAGGTGTTATTTCCATTCCAACTATTTGCCCATATTGTGCAACCTCACACATGAGTGTCAAAATCAAACCACACTTTTTGCCTTTGTTTTTAACTCACTTGTTATAATTTATGGGTTATTTGAAGTAATCAAATAAAGATTAAAATAATATTATGTGAGGCTATGAATTAGAGCTGAAAATGATTTTAAATGTGATAATACCTAATTAAATTACATACTTCTTACTTTTACTCTATCATGTCCCTCATTTCCACACTAGGAAAGTATATAGAAGGTTCTCACTAAATTATATGTACATTTATGAAATAATGTATTGAAAGAATATGGGCACAGTGTGGTTTTAGCTTATTGAGACCTGTAGGAGGAATTGTGTTTCTGAAGACTTCCAATACATTGTCATGAAGATGAAGGGAAGGATGTGCTTATTCTGGAAAACTGGCAAGAGGATTACTCTCATAAAGGTAGTGATGAATTCTTCCAAAAAGTTAAAGTAAAATCACTTTCATAACCATGTTCACTGCTGCACTATTCACCGTAGCCAAGTTATGGAATTAGCCCAGATGTCCTTTGGCGGAGTGATGGTTGGAGAAAGTGTGGCACATATACAAAATTGGATTGCATCCATCCATTATGAAGACTGTTACATTATTTGCAATGAAATGGATAGATCTAAAACTATATTAAGTGAACTAAGTCAGAGCCAGACACACAAAGGACCCATGTTCTGTCTCATATTTGGAAGCTAGAACTTTATTACAAGTTTAGACAAAAATATTAACCAAAGCATGCTATTTGCGGAGGAGTATTTCAAAGGTGTAATTTCTTATAAAAGTGAACTTTTAATCCAACAAAATATATATCAGGAAACTATCACTTGGAAGATGTGAGGGGAAGTCAAAAGGAAGGAATAAAGAGAGTTATGGAGGAAGAGAATGAAAGTATAATATTCAATGTAGATAGTATGAAACTAGGAAAAATTAAAGTGGGGTGAGCTTTGGAAGGGTGTGGAAAAGTTATATAAAGATCCATTATACTTAAAAAAACTGATTTGTTGAATGGAAATTCCATTGTCCAAGTATTTATGATAATAAAAATATAATTAAAACAATGGAGACAACTGATCTTAAATTCTATTTCCATCTCTTTTAAAAAATAAAAATTTTTGCTCTATAATTTGATCAGAGAGATGGATTTTGTGGCTAGCTAGATCATTGCACATCCGTCTCTCTCTTCTTCTTTCCCTTTCATGGTTCTCATAGGTAATATGATTGCTCCATAATTATCCTAATTTATTTTGCTTTTATATTTTTGGTTGCATGATTTCACTTTCTGCTCTGCCATTTCCCAACTGATTTACATAGAAGGCATTATTTCCTATTTTCTCATTCCTAGAGTAAGCTGCACATGAAGACACCACTGGTCTTCATTTTCAGTCTGTACCTTTGAATAAGGAGGAAAATTTTTCCTCTGCTCTCTGCCAATCCCTGACTCTCCAGTTAGAATAATTTAGAATAGTAAAAATGATAAAAAGAGAAAATAAATAATATTGAAAAAAACAGATGCAGAAAATTCACCGGATTTTTCTGAACAGTTCATCCAATGTGAACTATTGGGGAAATACATGGACACCTCATTCTCAAAGGCACTCAAAGTCTCTGGCTACACAATTCTGATGAAGATGAGGAACAAGATGAAAAAGTGAGAAATGATATCAATTGCAAGAAAAATGGAGAAGGATTCAAGAAAATTTCTTCTTTGTTCTGCCCAAAATAATTGCCTTACTAGAGTGCAGAGACTACTTTGCCAAAAGGCCACTCATGTGAATACTAAGGATAACAATGTGTATACCCTTCATCGAGAAGCCTACAGTGGATACTTAGACATTGTCCATGACTTGGTGGCTCCAGGTAGATATTCATGTAATAATTGTGAATGGCTGGACACCCCTGTACAGTACTTATACATGGAATAATACCAGAGTGGCTTCTTTATTTCATCATGATGCAGATATCAACGGCCAAACTAAAGGCCTCTTGACCCCCTTGCATCTTGTTGCTGGGAATGGAAATAGCAAAGTTATGCTAGATCTCCTTCTGTTGAACCATTATATCAAACCAGGTCTGAAGCACAACTTGGAAGAAACTGCATTTGATATTGCCAAAAGAGTAAATATGTATCACTACCTCTTTGAAGTTGTGGAAGGCTGTACAAATTGTTCTCCAAAATCCTAATGGTTTGGTTAAGTTTTTTAAATTTCAAAATTGCCAGTCCATCCTATGTGTCCATACAAAATATTTTCACAATACAAAGCAACAGCAATATCTTACTTTAAAAATTCATGGATTGCATGGTATTCTTCCAAGTGAATTGCCTGACTTTGATGTCAAAATATATTCAAGTTATTTGTATACTAATGATTTCTGTAGAGTTTGTGATTTTTTAATAAGAAATAATTTTAACTTATCTGGTGAAATGAGTAGTACAGAAACTAAAGATATTTCTGATGCTTGTCTGAAAAAAAGTATATTTTAAAATATTTAGTATTCTGTTTGTATAATATCCATAATCTATTTCATTCTCCCCTAGATATAGTACTTTGAATTCGACATTGTTTTATAATATATAGGTTCATTAATAAATATGTCCTTTCAGCTAACATTCCATATAGAAACAGTTTAAGATTCCTTTAATTCCTAGGTCCTTATAGAATTTTATTTCTTTGGGATAAAATGACAATGTTATCTTAGTTCAAAAGTTTATAAAGGTTATACTATGTAAAGGTCTTTCTGAAAAGGTGAAGATTGAATACACTGATATCAAACTAACTTTTTCTCTATGAAATACATGTATTATTACACTTGTATATTTGTAATCAACTTTTTAATAACTGTTTTTCATTTCTTGCATCTGAAGAATGAAAAATATGGGATGCTTCACAAATTTACATATCATTAGCATAGCTCTTGTAATTCGCGTAGACGTGCTGCTGAAGCATGTAGTATCCTGTAATTTAAATAATTAATGATGCAATCTTTCTTTTTTTCTTTTTGGGTCCAGTCGTGGGGCCTGAACTCTGGGCCTGGGAGCTGTCCCTCAGCTCTTCAGCTCAAGGCTAGCACTCTACCACTTGAGCCACAGCGCCACTTCCGGCTTTTTTCTTTTTGCTTATGTGGTGCTAAGGAATCGAACCCAGGGCCTCATGCATGCAAGGCAAGCGCTCTATCACTGAGCCACCTTCCCAGCCCCTAATGATGCAATCTTAAGACAGGCATATATCCTTGGTTGCCTATTTGTAACAAGGAAACCTTATTGTTACCTAAATTGCTATTCATCTTATTTCTGTAAAAATTCTGTTTTTGTGGAAAAAAACTCATATTGTTTGTTCAATTGCTCACATTTACAATTTTTGTCAATAGCTATTTTAAGTCTTTTTCATTTGAAATTTGTTCATACTTTGAAGCCTTTATAGCTAGGTCCAAAGGTGATGCCTTTTCAAGTACTTATTTATCAACTGATTTAGCTTTGTGGAGCTAGTGGATTCAAAGTAAGCCTTGCTTAAGAGCTACTTCTAAACTTCTCCAGCTCAAAATGTCACAAATGAGGTCTTACTGGCACAAATGTCTGCCTGACCCATTACCCTTGCTCTATGTAGGAACAGACCAACCAGAATATCTTACCCTGATAGCATAGCTTGTCTTACTGGAGCAAAACTAATCTTAGTTACAAGGGATCATAGAGAGATGAACAGTTCAGACAGAACTGTTCAGACTAGAACGTATTTTTTCAAAATATAATTATTTATTATCCCTACCATTTCAAAAGTAGCTAAAGCCAAAAATGTGAAAGTTGTTCATATGCATGATTACCTACTGTCCTGGCCTGTCTACAATCCAACCAGGCAGAAATTTACACCACTGATTTTCTATCACCAAATATATTCCATAGCTCCAGGAGAAGTCCATATGTTTCTCCTCGTTATTAGGCCTTAAATTGGTAATGTTTTCATCACAGTGTTTCCTCTTGCTTCTAGGCTGTACATCTCCGAATGGTAAAGCTTTAGGTCTAATTCTACCAAACACTGAGGTAGAAGTAATGGAATAATATTTTAAAACAGTTGCCTTTGTTACCCTAACCACAACAGAACAATGTAAAACATTTTCTTATATTATATATACTTATATATTTTATATTTATATGTGCTGATTTTATATTTCACACAGTGAATCTTATTGGAATTAATTGATAATTTGACAAATTACTTGATATTTATTCCAATAAATAGATTGGAGTATAAACAATCAGGATTATAATATATATTAAAATATAAAAAGTATCAATACAATGTTCTCGGTATAAACCTGTGATACCTTCTAAGTGTTCTTGGTTTCTGAATTCACATGGTAAATAAAACAATGTTGTTTTCCTCTAATATATAAGGGATTTTACTGTGCTGCTCTGTTCATTGTTTTAACTCACTGATCTCAAACTGTTTTTCTCCATATTTCTGAAGCATTCCTACTGATTATACACAAATATTGCTGATATGATATCTAAAAGGTATTATTCTTCTACAGGATCCACGGGTCCTAGGATCCCAGGTCCCAGTTATCTGCATCATCAGATAACTAGGGCAAGAGTTCTTACCTGGGCCCATGCAACATGCCAACAGAAAGTAATTGAAGACCCATCTTAATTTATCATTTCCTATATTTCAGTGCCCCAATTCCTTGAAATGCAGGAATTAGCAGTAAGCAATTGGGAAATGCAAGGCAACTTAAAATGCAAGATGAAATCACAAAATGTGAAAGTACAGTAATTCAAACTTTCAATTTTCAGATGACCATCCCATATAAGTGAACAAGACCACAAATGTCACAAGATTATTTGTAATACCCCTCTCCTAATGATTAATGAATGATTTCAGTCCAGCATCATCAGGCCAAAAACTAGTTCCTGGAACGATAGATCCATAATTGGTCTACCAAGGCTAGGAAAACTTGACATAGAGGTCAAATATAATTCAGAAAAACATTAATTGAGAAGATCCTTAGTGCTTCAAAACACTGGTACTTCAGTAAACCTTGGTTCTGTAGTATAAAAATGTTGTCATTCTCAAACAAATGATAACCTACATTTAATCTCCTGAAAGTGTATTCTTTTTCAAATAAACTTTTTAAAACCACATTTGCCAAAATAACACTTTACAAGTAGATAATATTTAATGACGTTACACGTTTTTCAAGTGTAGGGAGCAAGTTACAGTAGGGTTGATTTATTTACCCAGCACTAATGCCAAACAGGTTCAACCATTCATTAAAGTGTAGAAATAGTACACCCCACCATTTGTGTTTTTCAGTAGGTGCCTTCTAAAATTTTTTAAATAGATCAGCCTCCCATATTTCAAACCAAAACATTAGGTAATAAAGTAAATTTCATCACATAATAAGTACATTTAAAAAAGTCATGAATTGTTGCCTTATCATATGGTGTTTTATGTTTTCGCTATCTGTCTAACATAGTAAGAAATATGACTTTCTTGAATATGGGTACTCATCAGAGATTTGACAAACATAAAATCTGTCTTCTATTTCTATCATATTCCTCTACAGTAGTAAATTTTAGTTTTCTTCTTTTCCCAAAACTTATAGGTAATAGAAAATATTATCCCATGTAAAATAAAATAATCAAAAACCATTGTACAATACCATTTATAAAACTGGTAGTTAGGAATACATTCTAAGCCATTTTTAAACTTTCTTGTTGACTACAGATTAATCTTCCAAATGGAGGGGAATAAAATCATGTCTAGGTGCTTCATGTCTCCACTCTTACAAATTGTTACTTCAGATAAATAAATTATGGAAATATAAGCTGACATCAGTTCAAGTATATGCAGGATATAAACTCCATGGAATGTATATAAACCTTTCAAAGTACTAGCAGACAAGTTTATCAGAATGACTATCAGGAAGTTGAAACCAGAAAGGAATAATAGTAAAGACATAGAATTAATGAAAATGGAACAAGAAGCAAATACAGCTAGAATACTCAATGTACATATGTGACAAAGAACGTGGTAAATCGGAAATAAATCTTGTAGAAGGGGTTGGTTGTGAATGATAGAAGGAGTGACTCTGATCAAGGATCATTGGACAATTAGAAGGACATATTTAATTGTAACACATTTGCACAACCTTTTGAAATTCAGTGAAAAATAAACACAACAAAAAAAACACACAAAAAGCACAACCACACAGCAAACTTTATAGAGTATAATTATGACCTCTGAAAATTTTAAATAGTTAATGAAGGACAATCTTGGGAAAAGCATACAAAGCTGTTTAAAGTAGGCAGTTTAGGGTAGAGGAGGATTTTTAACAGATTTAAATAGATTGTCTAAGGTTATAAATCACCTACATCTGCTGCAAATATTTTCTTCTGTGAATTCTCTTGGCCTGAACTGGATACTCCAGTCCTGACCCACACTTGATAGCTTGTGAAGATAAAAAGGAAGAAACAAGATCAAGAACCCATTACTCCACTGGAGAGAAAACAGTCCTCTATTAGAGTTTTCTCTCATTTCTCTTGACTACTTTTATTCATAATTTTAAGTCAAGTGATTTTGAATTATATTTTTTCCTTCTTTGTTCTGGCAAAGTAATTGTTCAAAGTAATTTACTAAATATTATTTGCCAATTTTTTCTATCATGCTGTTTACTTGTCCAAGTGAGTCCATTAAACTTCCCCCTTTCATTTGGTTGCCACGGAAACCCAAGGCATCAATGTTAATGAGGACAATCTTTAATGTAAAACTTTGTCTCCAAAATACCAGTCCAAGAATCTGTGATCACAAATATTTAGCTTTACTTTTTTTCTTTTTTCTTTTACCTTGAAAGTCTTCTTGTCTCTAAAGTCCCCTCAAAAATGGGTACTCCACCACTTTTTGGTTCCATCACTTCTAATCTCAAAGATATACTTTGCTAACAAGATGCTTAGAGGAAACCGAAGAATACTTCACTTTTATCTTCTCTCTTAAGACTCTCTTTAGATACCACATCAGGATCAGTGAAGTTATTCTTTCCAAAATTATTGCAATAGATTATCTTTCTCTTGGTCTTGCATTTGTTCAGAAAGATGTATGGAAAAGAATAGAGCTAAATCATCCATACCTTGGATGACAGTGTCTTTTACAAAAGGACAATGCTCCTATGTCCTATTTCTCTGTCCTCCTCTTAGCTCTTGCCTGATTTCCAACTAATCACAGATTCTTGGCTTCAAGTCTAGTGAAGGTGAAGGACTATAAGTCCTTCCCCACTGCTACATCTTCATGGTTTCCCTTTTAAAAACTCTTTTATTTGAATGTGGAATTTATTTTCATGTCTTCATTCAATCCGTTCTAAATTGTAGTGAGCTAAATAGGCTCAGAAAAATCACTTTAGGTAGCAAAAATATTAAGGCAATATATCAAAAAATTTGGCCTCCCTCCACTGCTGAAGCCAATAGGCTTAGCTAGGGCTTCTAAGAACGCGTTTTCTTGCCTTTTCAATTTGCTCAATTCGTTTCTGATCCCAAAACTTTTTGGCTTATGTAATAAGAGAAGTCTTCACTATCTCAGGTTAATAAGGATATTATATTTTTGAGCTACTAAGAAATGTGAAATCATTGGTTTCAAGTATCCAGTCAGGTTTTTCTCTGTAGTTTAGTGCTTCACATGCAAAGACATTGTAGAAAATATTACAAACAGAAAAGTGTAAACCTAATATCTACTTTCATTGTTGAGGGCACTTTCTCCCTAAGTATTTTGACCCAAATTATCTTTTTCAGAGAATTACTGTTTGGTAATTAAAGTCAATTCACAAATTTTGCTGTCTTTTTTTAAGAACGTTGAATTTACATTCCACTACAACCTTGTTTCACATAGTGAGTAGATTTCCTGGGTAAGGACAATTCTCAAGGGAATCTACAGGATTTATAGCAAGGTTTCTGAGGTTTGTTTGTTTAACGTGAAAATGAGCCATCTTCACCCATTTTGCTCCCTCTCGGCTAAGTCTCCATTGATTACTTTGCATGAAAGCCTATTTTCCTAAGCAATTTTAAATTTTCTTAATAGGCTAAGTTGTTGAAAAAAAGTTTGAAAAAATTAAAATTTACCTGTCATAATTTTTTGGGGGGTCCAGTCGTGGGGCTTGAACTCTGGGCCTGGGCGCTGTCCCTCAGCACTTCAGCTCAAGGATAGCGCTCTACCACCTGAGCCACAGAGCCACTTCCGGATTTTTTTTCTTTTTGCTTATGTGGTGCTGAGGAATCGAACCCAGGGCCTCAGGCATGCAAGGCAAGCGCTCGACCACTGAGCCACCTTCCTAGCCCTACCTGTCATAATTTTAAAACTCTTTTGAAATTCCTTTATTAGAACCGTGAATTCATCAATCCTAACTCCACCTTTGTCATCAAAAACAGTTAACATGTTGTTTTCATGATATAGTGTCCATGAAACTATTATTTTCCAGTGGCTTTGTTGTACATATATATAACCTTATAAGCTGATGCTAAGCAAAATGAACTCCAAGATATGGAAATAGAGAGTATTATTTGCAGTTGTTGTTTTTAATGTACTATGTGATTTCTATTTTCTTTTGGGGTGTTCCCCTAAGCTTTATTCCCTGCTGTATTTGATTTTGATAACATGTGTATTGTGTATATATTTACCTTAATTAGGGAAGGGAAGAGGAACAACAAAATGGTGGGACAAGACAAAGGCAAACCAATGCAATAGCAATACTCACAAGACAATATGTTGGAAATGTACATTACAACTTGTGAGGGATATTGGGGTGAAGGAAAACTGTGAAGAAAATGAGGGAGGGGGTAACAAGTTTGAAAAGTTATGTATTCTCTACCTTAAAATTACTGTAACCCCACTGTACATCACTTTGACAATAAAATTAAATTTAAAAAATAAGCTGCATGAAATACAATTTCACTGTATTGGTATAGTACATATTATTCTTTATGTAGTAACTTTTTAAAAATCCATACTGTTTGGTGTCTAATTTGAGTTAATTACCCCTTTTTAATCAGAGGACCATCAACTTGAATGCTATCCAACTAGACAATATTTTCACAATATACTTACCAATATTTTGAAAAAAGAATAAATATAGTACTTTCTCATACTAAAAGCGAAAACAGTTTAATTCTATGGAAACCAATAACTTGTAAAAGTAAATAAATTGTTAAGAAGACAGAATATATGTGTTCGTCAACATTCCAATGACTAGTAACTACTCATTTTCAAATGCGGAAGATTGCATACCTGAGAGATTCAAAACAATACAGGCTTGCATGTTATTTAATTCTGCAATAGATGCATTTTCCAATGGGGTGTTACAGATTGAGAGTCAACAGAAAAATAACCACATTTTGGTAGAGGATAAAACTATGCAGCATCGGTAATAATTAATTCTTCAAGAGTAAGCAATTGTTTATCACAATAAGCTATTATTTTTATGACCACCAATACCAATATTTATGATATAGAGTCATCCTAGCACAAAATTTTCCAACTTTTAGGGTGCACCTCAAACTTCCCTTAATTTATATCATGAATAGCTTATCTCTATTGTGAAAAAATACAACTCTGCTAATGTGATGCCATACATGTTCTGATAAGAACACCACAATAAACTGGGTTGCATCATTTCCTCCCCACTGGTATTCTTGAGATCGGAACACTTGCAAATATTATTTATATTTATAATTTTTTAGCTATCATATAAATTCTGGATGCTAAGATCAGAAGATTACAGTTGAAAGCCCACCCAGGCAAGAAGATTCCCGAGATTCTTATCTCCAATAAACGTCTCAGCAAAAGCCAGATGCAAGTGGCACTGAGGTTGAAGTGTTAGGGCAAAAGCCGTGAGCATAAACAGGCTCAGAGACAGTGTCCAGGCCCAGAGTAAAAGCCCTAGGATAAACCAATAAAACAAAAATAAAAACAAACCCCAAACCTAACATTTTTCTCAGTGTATACAGTAGCAAATAATTAAGGAAATTGCTTCCTGTGTTACATACATGTAGAAGAAAAAAGATGTCACACGATTATTCTCTTCATACCATTTTATACCAAAGATTCCAAAAATTGCTCTTATTCTAAATTTATAAATTCATATCATCAATTTGTTGGCAGCTGTCTACAACATTCACATTATCATTTTATACATGAACTGTTGGAATTATCTATTAGCTAAGATCTAATTATAACTCTCTTGAAAGAATATTCTAGGCACATAGAATGCAAAATCGTTTGTGAATGTCAATTAAACCCTCCACTTAAAAAGAATTTTGTAGAAACCTATAAAATATAAAATTACAAACAAAACCAAAATATATATTTTAAATCTAAATTCTAATTTAGCAAGATCTTCAAAACCTTACATTAGACGAACTTTGCTATTTTTCCAGGCTTAAGCTTTTGTAATTCTTCATCATTTCTTTGGGATACAACAGAATGATGATAACTTACTTTTTCAAATTTTGGATGGGAATCATGAGTCATTTTGCATCTAGGAGCATTCTTTAATAAAGAGAGAATTTAAAACACAAGTAAGGATTAAGTATGAATTGCATTTCAACAGGAAATTTGACTTCTCAAAACATAATGACAAAATTCCTTTCTTGTTTGTTTTGTTTTATTAAGACAAAATTATACACCTTGGTCCAGGGAAGGTATCACTATGTAATTCCATTCTCTAATCTCCTGTCTTAATCTCAGTGCTAGAATTATAGGCTTGTATGACAATTGCCCTGTCATAGTTTCTTGTTTTATTTAATCTAGATACAGACTACCAATTCTGAACTTCTTCAGTAATATTATACACCAGAGTGACTGCTTAGACTATATCTACTATTTTCAAAGATGTTCTAACATTTGATACAGGATATGAACATTTTCAGATGCACCTGCCGGATCTCTGATTCGTTCCTCCGTGGATCCCATACCTTTAATAATGATTATTGACTCTCTTACTATTTCTGATCCCTACCAATGTAATATTCTCAAACTCATTTGAAGGAAGTTCATTTGAGGACTTTCTAATATTAAAGATTATCACTTGATTCTAGTCTTTTTCAGCACTATATTTATTGTTTTCTAACTTTTCTATACATTCTGAGAGTTGTTTCATTTGTATGTTTGTGTGTGCACATATAAGTGCCTCTGGGTGTATGTATATGTTTGTATGTATATAGGCAAAAGCATCAAGCTCTTATTCAGCAATCTTGCTCATGACTGGTATTCCATCACTTGAGTCATTGTTCCAATCCAGATTTTGACTGCTTAATTTTATATACTGTTGCAAAGAGTGTTCTGCCCAGGCTGGATGCAAATTGAACTTCCCAGACTCCTTTACATTCTTAGGTTTTGTTTCTCCAGGAGTATCAACTTTTAAACTACAAACATTTTTTAGGGTAATGTCTAAGCTGTCGCCCAGATTTTTAACTCAAGAATTCTTTATTTATTTATTTTTTTTTTGGTGGGGGGTCCAGTCATGGCGCCTGAACTCTGGGCCTGGGCTCTGTCCCTCAGCTCTTCAGCTCAAGGCTAGCACTCTACCACTTGAGTCACAGCGCCAATTTCGGCTTTTTTCATTTTTGCTTAAGTGGTGCTGAGGAATCGAACCAAAGGCCTCATGCATGCAAAGCAAGCGCTCTACCACTGAGCCACCTCCCCAGCCCCTCACTAAAGAATTCTTATAAAGATAGATGAACACACACATTACATATTTTGAGTGTACACTGTTAGGAATGTGATCATAAGCTGGCTCATGGTGATATATTAGGATTGAGGTTCAAAGCCAGCCCAGGTAGGAAAGGCCCA